>NC_089582.1:151879207-152179207 GCF_019320115.1 Miscanthus floridulus | reverse complement strand
GCATTCAGATAGCTGCTCAGCAGCTGCCAACTGCGAGTTCAGTGCATTATATACACTGGATAATTGTGTCTGACTGAAAAATAAAAGCGAGAATATGTTAAAAATCATCGTATTCATGAAAAGATCCACAAAAGAAAAGGTAAAACAAAACACACATACTATTGAAATATAGAGAATAGCACTGAGAAATAGAACTACATACACGACGAACTTAGTTATTATCCAGAAAGGGTATCTAAAAAATAGCAAAGCATACTATATAGCTTAATCGATATGAATGATGCTAGCCATACAATGTGCAGAGAATTTGAATTTGTTGTTACAAACAAAAAAATACAAAGCAAAAGAGTATTTTCATCAAAATATTCTGATGAGAACAAACATTAAAGTGAAAGATTACATGCATTTATGAGCTACATAGTCGCTTTGAAAGGAGCGAAGCATAAAAAGGCCACTTGTTTGGTTGTTTGTCATCCAATTGATGATAATCACTAAATGTATATGAAATTTGTAGCAAGATGGTCTAACAGTGAAATACCTCGACCTTGTCTTATTAGAATAAACAGCTCTTCGATTAGAAGCCACTCTTCCTGTTTCACTGGATCTGTTCATCTCCAGATTATTGAAGTGCCTCTCCAGCTCGACCAACTGATTTGTCAAATTCTGTACGACAAAGGAGTAAAGGACTTATTATTCTCCTCCAATGTCATACAAACAAATGAAGTTAGTCAGAATGTCAGATACTGATACCTGGTTAGCTTTGAGAATATTTTGTCTCTTCACTTCGAATTCTGGACTCAATTTCTGACGGTTCCATATATCCCAGTACTGATTATCTGAAGACTGGCTAACAATTCCTTTCATGTAAGTTTGCCTAGCAGAAACTGAAGAGAACAAAAAATATGTAACATATCAGCCCAAGTTTTCTGGTGGCTTCATTCATTTGTAAGTGATCCAATAAAGCAAATTAAACATAGCTATTAATCAAGAATAATCACTTGTGTTTCTTCAAAATTATGTCCAGACCATGTTGGTATGCATAATTGCATATGAGTTTTTCCTGATTATATACATTACAAACAGTGGCAAAAATGACATGAAGTATTTATCCTGCAAAAGCATATCATTTTGATCAAATAATTTCTTTCAGGGCTTATGATAAAATACCAAGGAATGTTATGTGGTGGGCTTTGGACAAATATAAAGTCCCAACGAAGTACGTCGGGCTCATTAAGGACATGTACAACAATGTTGTGACTAGTGTTCGAACAAGTGATGGAGACACGGATGACTTCCCGATTAGGATAGGACTACATCAAGGGTCAGCTTTGAGCCCTTATCTGTTTGCCTTAGTGATGGATGAGGTCACAAGGGACATACAAGGGGACATCCCTTGGTGTATGCTTTTCGCGGACGATGTAGTGCTAGTTGATGAAAGTCAGACAGGAGTGAATCAGAAACTAGAGTTATGGCGGGAGACTTTGGAGTCCAAAGGTTTTAGACTCAGTAGAACTAAAACTGAGTATATGAGATGTGACTTCGGCACTACTACTCGGGAGGAGGAAGATATTAGTTTGGAAGGTCAAGTAGTGCCTAGGAAGGATACCTTTCGATATTTAGGATCAATGCTACAGAGAGACGGGAATATTGATGAAGATGTTAGCCATAGAATCAAACCAGGGTGGATGAAATGGCGCCAAGCATCTGGTGTCCTATGTGACAAAAGGGTACCACGGAAGCTAAAAGGCAAGTTTTATAGGACGGCGATTAGACCTGCTATGTTGTATGATGCAGAATGTTGGCCTACGAAAAGACGACATGTTCAACAGATAAGTGTCGCGGAAATGCGTATGTTGCGTTGGATTTGCGGTCATACAAGAAGGGATCGAGTTCGGAACGATGATATATGTGATAGATTAGGGGTAGCGCCAATTGAAGAAAAGCTTGCCCAACACCGGTTGAGATGGTTTGGACATGTCCAACGGAGACCTCCGGAGGCACCGGTGCGTAGTGGAATCCTAAGCCAGGATAGTAACGTGAAGAGAGCCAGAGGAAGACCGAAGTTGACTTGGGTAGAGGTAATAAAAGGAGACTTGAAAGGATGGAATATACCTAAAGACCTAGCCTTAGATAGGAGTGCATGGAAAACAGCTATTCACGTGCTTGAACCTTGATTGCTTCTGCTGGGTTTCAACTCTAGCCTACCTCAACTTGTTTGGGACTTAAAGGCTTTGTTGTTGTTGTTGTTGATGTAAGGAAGCAAAAAAAGGGGGGTGTACCCTGTTCTACCTACTTACTAAAAGAGAGCCAAAAGAACATATGAATGTCTCACCTTGAAACATCTTGTTCCTCAGATCTTCAATTTTTGAACATTGTTCTTCTACTTTGCCCTGCATATACATTTAGTAAAGTTTTTATAAGAGAGGACTGGACAGCACCACAGACAGACAGTTGAGGGAGGAAGAGTTGGGGGGGCGCTCGCAATTATGATATACCTTGAAGACCTGCAACAACTCCAAAAAGTTTTGCAAGCCATCCTCAAACATAGAAAGAGGACGCTGCTGGAAGGTTATGCAGGCATCTCTGAAACCACCATCCTTTTCTATATATGCTAGTAGGGCATCTAACTCCTTCGTCATTTCATTTATCTGTAACGAAGGGGACAAGAGGATGCCAAAGTATATAAGTATGTAGGTGATGCTCCATGAGGCAACAAATAAGATGTGCACTTATATTACTTAAAAGTTCTTTGCATTGATGATAGTATTTCCTAGAGGTCTGAGGAAAGTAAATAAAGGTAGAAAAAATAATATAATAATCAAACATGTTCCGCTGTCTTACACTATAAAACTTTTTAGATAAGTCTTGTTCAGAATCAAATCTTGTGCCCATCTTGGAGTTTCTAGAATAGTCTGCTGGTGCTTGTGTCCTGCTGTTATGTGATTTGCCCATAGATTGCTGTGACGGAGATGATCCACGCAATGATTGAGGAGCTTCAGAGTTTCCTGTCCGAAATCCACTTGATGAAGATCCAATTGGGGCAGGTTTAGCTGGAGATATCGACGGTGAAGGTACAGAACTTAAGGCAACTGGAGCACCAAAAACTTTTCTATCAGCGGTGTAGCTGGTTTGCGGTGAAGGAACTCCAAAACCAACCTCATTCCTTTCTCTGATCTTGGCAGGGACAGATCCACTAGAGGTGAACACTGAAGACTTGAAACCATAGACATCACCATCTTTATTGGAGTTTTGAGATCCACCAAATATTCCCACTGATTGAGCTGAATCCAGACCTTCTTTAGCAGTTTGGCTGTTTCCAAAACTTCTGCTGCCTGGTTGCAAGGAAGGAGCTAATCCATTAGGTGCATTGCCTCCTGTTGGATTCATGCCTTCATTATTGACAGTAGAAAAGCTGGAAGATATTGTAGGTTTTGTGTTTCCTGTTAATTCTAAGCTAGGCAAGGCTGCAGGTGGAGCAGTCACATTCAGTTGCCTGGTGTCTATGGGCTTCTTATTGGAAGAGATAAGCAACGAATTGCCAGTTGTTTCCTGTTCTTTTGAAGCTGAGCTACTGTTTTTCACATTCATTGATTCCTGCTGGTTGCTACCTGCAAGGATATAACATAAGGGTACTTTAGTTTTCGAAAGCACTTGGAGAAACAAAAAGATAGCTCATCAAAGTGAAACTTAGAAGCTCTTGGCTAGCATCCTTTTACCTGTTTGTGCACTAGAGGCCTCAGCACCATGTTCAGTGAGAGTACTCTTAGATACCGAGCCTGTAACACTTGGAGTCAGCTCCTTTTCAGATACAGTTGCAGGTGAAATATGTTTTTCACCGTAGTCCTCATTGGTAGACACAGTAGCATGAGGCAAATCAGAAGGGTCCGAAATCCTAAACAATATACAGTGTCAATACAAAATGTTTCTCCAACAAAAGTTCAGTATTTAGAAGTTAAAGTAGCTAAAGTGACCAAATTTTCACAATATTATGCTGACAAGTATCAACAAACAATATTTACCTGGCGAGGTAATATACAGCTAGTTTGCCTTCACCAGTCAAACAGAGTAGAATATGTTGAGGGGCAACCTCCTTTTGTTCAGGTCCAACTGTTACAGTGATCTTTTGAAATAATGAAACATTCTCAACACCAAACCCTAGTATGACGTTGTCATCACCATTCTCTGAAAAATGACAAAAGAAGACTTACTGTTTAGACTTCATTTCGAAGAGAAGCAACAGCATATCATAAAAGCGATGTTTCCTGGATAGGATTTACCTTGCAAGTCAATCCTAGGACTGTATTTATCCTCCAACATTTCAAGATATGTTATAGTGTTTTCATCATCATGTGCGGATGGCCACTTCAGAAGGGCAATGTGGTCTTCAATGCTCTTTTTATTGGAAGCCACCATGAGATCCCTAAAAATATTTTTTTTTTTAAATCCCCACTTAAAAGTTCCCCACCGGAGAAGAGAAATGCAATAGCAAGCAAATAAATATCACCGTGGACAGCAGACGGGCTAGCAAAAAGGGGTGGACCTCACCTGACCGTATCCCTCTTTTTATCTAATGTAATCCCTCAATTTTCAAATTATAAGATACTTTGGCTTTTCTAGAATTCGATAGCTTTTGCTATGTATTTAGATATACACTATGTCTAGATACATAGTAAAAGCAATGTATCTAGAAAAAATCAAAACGTCTTATAATTTGGAACAGAGGGAGTAGTAATATTGAAAACCAACAAAGCAACACCAGCAGAAGAATAAATAAAAGACTAATAGATTGTTATCCTAAGTTCATATAAAAGGCCCCCATTGCATGGTAAGACCGTACGAGAACCTAGCAAGCAAACAGGTAAGGGAAGACAAAATAACACATGGTTACACCTTGTTGACGCATACAATTAACTGGTTTGTGCCATCCTGTATCATATGTATTGCTATAGGGGTAGTACCTGGAAAATACTCACTAAGTCCACTATATACTCCCTTGATTACAAATCAAGTGGTAAATGGGAACTATTAAAAAAACGAGACCTGGGGAGAAATGTCCCCCTGATTTGTTTAAGAAGTTTTTGCTAGCTATCGAACCTGGACTGCTAACCGCGCGGGGTGGGGCGGGGCACAATTAACAAATGGGACCTATAGCATGACTAGTAACTGTGTACAGTGCCATGTTTTAAATCAGGTTAGTTGATGGATTAAGGATTTCCTTCTCGGAAGATTTTTGGTGAAATCCATGCAGAAAATTTATTTTCCATTTCAGTACTCATAAAATCTGTCCAATAACCAGCCAACAACATGTTGAGAATACTCAATAGAGCTTCTCAAAGGCTTAGGTTCACATACCAGCGATGCAGATAACCCAAAAGCAGATTAGGTCCAACTCCGGATGGTAAAACATCATCCATAATGCCATGGAAAAAATCGACATAGGTATAAACATCTGGCTTGCCTGGGCTCTATAAGCACATTGCAAAAGTAACACATTCAGTTCAACCAATTAGTACTGTAATATTTCATATCTGTTAATGCAAAAATTACATAAATATGTTTTATTAACCCTTGCCAATAAATGATATGACAATAAACCAATTTTAGGATTTATTTTTTGTCATCCAAGAGTTCCGTATGAATCCAATGGACAGCTATACATCTTGGATATTAAGACAAAAACATAGACACAATTTTAACTTACATAAATCCCAACCAAGAACATGATCTTGGTAAACATTCAGATTATATCCTTGAAACATGATTTGCCATTTGCTGTGGTCATGGCCTAACTATGCCCAGAGAGATATATGTAGCTATTGAAGCAACTTTATACACACATGTTCCTAAAAATATATGCAAATGAAACTTTGCCTATGTGCCCAAAGAGATATCTCTAGATATTGAAGCAACTTTATACAAGCATGTTGCTAAAAATATATGAAAATGAAACTTTGGCTAAATAGCACATCGCATGTGATATGAATCCGAGTATCCGACGAAAGGAAAAAAAAAGTCTAGAGGACCAACTAACCTCACAAAATGTGCTTTCTTCAGTCCTTATAACTTGAACAAGATAGCCTTCTTCATTGTCATCTTCATTTAATCGAACACACCCAATAACAATACTATCACCATGTACCCAGCCAATGGAATCCACTGCTCGCAAATAGAAAATCATCAATAATGAACAATAAAAGTACATACTAAATGCAATTTCAGCTGCAAGTAAACCAGTAACATACAAAACGAACGGATGACTCTATGTCCAATGTATAGTTCTATACATCTCAATGTTTATGGAGCAAATGTCAAAAAACAACACTTTCCTAAGGGTTCTGGATGACAAGATATCTCACAGTTTTTTAAGGGGCTATCAATTTTATCATTATCATTGGTTCTTCAATATATAATTGTACAGGATGACTAAGGTACAGCAAGTCAACAACTAGTTTTTCCCCCTGTGATTCATAAATTTGTTCCAACTCGTGATACTCGTGAATTGATCAAAGGGTAGAAACAATTGGAAGGGTAAAAACATGTAAGAAACACGTGATACTCGTGAATTCAGGGCCTGATGAGAACCAAACCTATCAGCTTCATCTACCATAGACCACAAATCAACTTTACATATCAGTGACTCAGTGTAAGTTCGGTGCTGTTTTTTGATAGAGAAGGATCAACTATAGTATATGGTGATGATCACCTCCATTTTACTAGTGTTTCAACTAACTAGTGGACCATCTCGATCAACTGACAGCCTTACATGACTGATGAAAAATATAGAACAAAAAAGCCTTAGTCCCTAGCAATCTGCCAAGCTGGGGTAGGCCATGAAGAAAAAAAATATGAACAAAAACAACAATAAGATTAAAATTAGAGCATTTCATTCTGTATCTAGGGATTGTAATATAGACTACACAGGAGAAAGGTGTATGGTTAGTTGGTTACCTTTGATGGCAGTGCCCTCTGAATCCCTTTCATCAGACCACAACTGGAACAAGAGGGACATGGAGCATGTTTCCTTAAAATCTGGTGATAATATGGTAAGTTTGTTCCCTCTTGCAACGGCAATATGATTTCCTTCCTTGCAACAATCAACTATATACATTTCAAAAAGATAGCTTACTTCAGTTTGAGAACCAAGACAGTGATGGTTAACTTCAGCTACAACATTGCATCAGCGATGGTCAAAGAACTAGCTTTGCAAAAAAAAAAAAAAAAAAAAAAAAAAAAAACTAATGGGTCTGTTCGCTATGACTTCAAGCCACTGTGGCTGTAAGCTTTCAGGTGATACAATAGTGCTTAGCACAGGAGAAAATATCTACAGGTAGCTGCAGCGGCTGCGGCTTAAAAATGCAACGAACAGACCCAATGCTTCAAAGCAGAATGCATAAAGACCTCAGAGTAAACAATGCATCTGAAGATAAATATAATATTTTGCATTACTATTGATGCACTTGTACAGACCTCTGATAAATTTAATGTAGTCAGCCTTGTTAAGGTAAAGGATTTGTTGTTGTTGTTGAGATGTTGTTAAGAGTAGCCATTAGAGAAAATAGATCACGAGATTACTCTATTGGTTGTGACTGCAATTTCCTTTATTTTGAAACTTGTAGCATGTAAGTAATGGACATGTTTTCATTTGCCTGTATCATCTATGCTACATTTGGAAACTACAGAATCATCATAGAACAATGAACATTCCCACCAGTAAACACCAAAGCATCATTCGTACCACTGAATTAAGTGGAATTAATTAGTTTCTCTAGTGAAGTACATGACATATCTCACACACTAAGAATGTCATAGCAGCAGTTCATGATATGTGCCTCAAATTCAAATGCAGTAGGAATAATATTAGGAAAAGACATGGACCTGCATCGACGTTTTCCATCACATCCTTCAGGCCTTCGCCCAAACTCCCATGACACAGCAACCCACCATTTGAGAGTACAATATATGCTGCAGAGGCATGATTTAACCACTTGAAATCTTTCACAGTGCCAGCTTGTCCCAGGCTACATGATGAGGATGGTACCACATCCTGTGCAGCACAATTGTTAAGAAATGTTATAATCTTGACAAAAGCCATAACACCTTCTCTAACAGAAGCTTGTGAACAAGCTAATGGCACTGAAAACAGACCAGATCAACAAACAGCACAATGCAGGCCTTATGCAACAGCGCGAAAGGAGTAACCAATGCTGAACTCCCACAAGTCCTACTACTAAGAGAGAAGCATACATGGATATGCCCCTAGTCCATTACTGACTATAGTGCTCTTACATGAAAAAGTCACTCAAGTTTGTGAAGAAACTGAATTAATCAGTCTCGGCGAAACTAGTCCTCTCATTTCACGTACTACTGCACTAGCCTATATAGAAATCCAGCATGCACAAATTTTGCAGAGACCCTGAGAAAAACTGATAACCTTATGTGTGAGCAGAGACGCCAACGAGAAGAACTGGATCTCAGTATCCGTGCAGGCTGCTAACACGGACTCATCATGGGAGAGCGCGATGAGGGATACACCGGAGAGGGGCACATCGGCGACGCAGCAGTCCTGCGCGCAGCGGGTGCTCGCCTTGCCCTTCTCGCGCGCCTCCTTGCTAGCTTCGATCAACTCCTTCGTCCTCACAGCTAGAAACCCTGTAAACCGAATGAGAAGCCGCCCTAGTTAGGCGGTGAGATCGAGACGGGAATGCCGAGCGGAGTAAGCATTCGGCTCGGTGATACCGCTGGGGTGGGCGAGGAAGACGGTGGCGTGGCGGTCGGAGACGGCGAGCGGGCGCGCGGGAGGGGACAGCAGGTCGAAGAGCGGGAGCGGGTTGGAGTCGGTCGGGAGTAGCGGGATGGGGTCGCCGGCGAGGCGGAATACGAAGTCGTCGGTGCCGTCCTCCTCGCCCTCCACCTCGTCGGAGAGCTCGAGCTCGCGCGGCGCCCCCATGGCCAGCGGGCGCGCGCGGAGGCGGTGGCTGTGGGGGGTAGGGTTTTGGGAGGGAGGGGAGGTGAAGGAGTTTGGGATTTTTTCGCGGCGACGCTTTTAGCGGGCGGCTTGGCGTGGTGTGTAAGCAGAGTGACCGCCGCAGCGGGGCGGAGGCGGAAGGATACCGGCGGCGACTGTGGTGGCCTGCTGGGTTCGTCAGTTTTTATTTTTATTTATTTCATTCATTCACGGAAAAACAATGGGCCTTTTGAGCTGCTTTCTGATTAGTGGCCCGCGGGCCGCGGATTTGGACCATCTAATTACAGCTTCAACTTCGCATTAGCTAAAAAAGTATTTTATCCCTCTTGATTGAACTATAACAGTCGAAGTCTAGATTTCCTCAGACTTCAGCAAATTTTGGCAACACACGGCGAACAAATTTTTAGCTACACATTTGACAAAGTTTGGCAGGACCAACACCTAATAACTATCTAATTATATGCTCCAGAAATTAGAATACCGACACAATGCATATGCGTACAAGGACCAGATTGCGATAAAAAAAAATAAAACAAGATAAAATGACATCATGACATGATACACTGATGCAGGAACATGATGTGGAGACTCTTGCTTGACTGAAACCTGAATGCGTTGCTCTTCGGAGTGTAAGAACAAGTCACAATAACTTGGAATCATACTTCAACTATAAAAGGGACATGCAAAAATAACTTAAGAGTGTAGTGTCAGATTCATTCAATCATTAGCCAAATATATATACAAGTCAGAGAAGTATGGGTTTGCGTGCGTTTATTCGTAGGGATGAGTGTACGTGGGTTACGAGCGTTTGCATTGCAACGTGTAATTTCAAAAGTCGGAGGAGTACTACTGCTTAACAATAACAACTATTCTAACTTCTAAGTATATATAGGTCATTTCGCTTACAATTAGGCCACAAAAATGCCATAGTTGGTGGTTACGAGGTCGATCACCCAGAGTGTAGTTTAGTGTTAGGATCATTCATTCGTTCAGCAAATATGTATACCTACTGATGAACAACTATATAGTCCATTTCGCATGTACAATTAAACCACACGCCGGGACATCAAAAAGCTCTGGACCTTGTTGGCATTGGGTTTATCGTTGGCAACCAGAATGGAAAGAATCTTCAACAACAATTTATACTCCGGTCGCAAGTGGTGCAAGCCGGCGCAAATAGCCTAGGTTGTCTTTTACAGCGAGTAGCAGGCTAGCCGCTTGTAACAACGGGGAGGGCATAATATCATTGAAAATCTATAAGCCTGCCCCAGACTTGTATTCAAATTTCTACCTACTTAATACAAATAGGCGCAAGTCGTTTGCGTGACCGAGAAAAAAACTCCTGTCCCAATTGATCTGAAAAGGTATCATCAAGAAAGAAAAACATGTGTTATTCAATGAGCAACTGAAAAAAAAAAAAGATGGTTGATAGAACTATGAAATTATGTAGATTTATTGACAAAAGGATTGACTACATAATGATGTACCAAAAGTATGGAAGACAAGATGAATAATAAGGATTGTTTGAGGCTTCTCAATAATCTCCCAATTTGGAGTGTTTTTGTCAATGCACGTGCAATTGTTAATAAATATTAGCACTCATGTAAATCTATTATCTATGAGCGTGTTCGGCTGGCTTAAAGCCAGCCGGCTGGCTTGTTTTTCCTCTCACAGAATCACTGTTCACGTCCTGCCAGAACAGTATTTTTCTCTCACAACAATCAGCCGGAACAGTATTTTTCAGTCCTGCCGAACAGGCCCTATCTTTCATGGTTGTCAAATTGAAAGTACCATGCTAGGCACTAACATCTTTTTGTATGTTAGCCCGTGTTTAGTTCCAAAATAACTTCCCAAAAAGTACTACAGTACCCATCACATCGAATCTTGCGATACGTGCATGGAGCATTAAATGTAGACGAAAAAAAATTAATTACACAGTTTGGTGGGAAATTGCGAGACGAACGTTTTGAGCCTAATTAGTCCATGATTGAACACTAATTGCCAAATAAAAACGAAAGTACTACAGTAGCCAAATTCTAAAATTCCCTTCAACTAAACACACGCTTACTACGTTTTCATGTCGAGGCAACGTCGTATACTTACTGCTCTACGTCAACGACATCATCCTATGGCCTCCACATTGGACCTCCTGCGTCGCATTAGCTCGGAGTTTGTGATGACTGACCTCAGGACGCTCCACCACTTCCTCAGCATCTTCGTCACACGCTCCTCTGATGGGTTATTCGTTTCATAGCGCCTATATGCTGTTGAGCTTCTCTAGTATGCTAGCATGTTCGAGTGTCATCCCACCATGACGCCTGTGGACTTCAAGTCCAAGCTCTCAGCTATAGATGGTGCCCTAGTCGCCGACCCATCTGAGTACCAAAGCCTCGCCGGGGCGCTACAGTACCTTACTCTCACCCACCCCGACCTGGCCTAGCCTCTTAATGTACAAGCCCTGAGAGGCGCACCTCCCTGTCAAGTGGATATTTCGCTATGTCAAGGGCACTCTTTCTACTGGTCTACACATTAGCAGCGGTCCTATCCAGTCTCTCACAACATACTCCGATGTGGACTGGGTGGAGTGCCCCGACTCCCGCCGCTCCACATCAGGCTACTGCGTCTACCTCAGTGACAATTTGGTGTCTTTGTCATCCGAGCGTCGGACCACTATCTCTTGCTCCGGTGCTAAAGCAGAGTACCGTGTCGTCGCCCATGCTGTCACCGAGTGCCGCTAGTTGCACCAACTTTTCCAGGAGCTCCATCTACCGCTACCCTCCATCGCGGTTGTCTTATGTGACAACATCAATGCTGTCTACATGATAGCAAACCCCGTCCATCACCACCGGACCAAGCAATCGAGATCGACATTCACTTTGTCTGTGAGAAGGCCGCGCTTGGTGAAGTTTGTGTTCTGCATGTGTCGTCCTCACATCAGTTTGTGGATATCATGACTAAGGGCCCGCCTGTATAATTATTTATTGATTTTCTATCCAATCTATGCGTCCGTGAGCCTCCCGCTATTCAGTAGCCGGCTACAAAATAAGTTATTCTATAGCCACCTCCATTTACTATAATTTTATATACTAATTTACCATAATATCAATACATATTTATGATAGTTGGGTTACTATAACACATGGGGATATTTACCATAACATTATATTAAACCACTTAGTAAGGAGTTACTATAATCTCGTAAATTAACATAGTAATTATCATAACTCAAAGTGGCTACAGAATAAGTTATTCTGTAGCCAGCTATAGGATAGTAGTTCTATACAAATATATATATATATATATATATATATATATATATATATATATATATATATTTGTAACTATATTAATGTCCTTGTGACTATATATAAAAGCCACCCCTCCTAATGGGCGTGAGGTATTATGCTATCTCTCTACACATACCATGACATCAGTTTTCCTCCCGCATAAAGATCATCTAAGAGTGAAACATGGGTTGGCATTAAATCTTCAAATTTTGGTTCCATCATGAGAGCAACCATACATTTAATTCATGAGGTGTTATATCCAAAGGGAATACTTTCTTGACGAACCATTTCATTCAAGTGCTCCATGTCCACCTAGCATTTCCTGAATTGCATGTCCTCAAATCATCATTTTGTATGTTTGAAAACCGAACAATCTTTTCATTTTTTGCTTCATTGATGACAAAATTTTTAGCACTGAATAGCCTGCACAAGAAAAGCCAAGCTTATGTAGGGTCTCATCAAAACATAAACCAATTATTTTCAATTGTTTATTCGTCCTGAAGTAAAACTATTGTGCTGAGCTATGTGGGACTACTACACACTATCAAAAATTCCTTCTTCTTTGCAGATATACATCAAATTTCTCATGGAGAGATAAATCTTCTTCGCATAAAAAAGCTAGTGATTTTTATTTATCAGTGTGCACCCATGATCACTTGCTTCATCAGAAAGCCCCTGTAAACCAAGAGCATGAAGATCAATAATTTCAGCAAAAAATGATGGTTGGATTTAAGTTTGATAGTTATTGTTTATAACATAAAAGATTAATTTTAACAAATAAAACTTGTTCAACAGAAAATAGCCTTTTCAACCAATCCCTTTTTATCATTTTCTTATCATCAATACAATTATGTGTGTCACAATTATGATCAGACATGCGAATAATTATGTCTCCTCTTCGAGTAATATGCTTAAGAAGAAAAAACATATGAATGCTTCAAGTTCCCTCTTCAACCTTATGCTATGCAATTCATACTTCAACCAATCAAAAAAATATGTTTAACAACAACATCTTCAGGCTAAATCTGCCAAAAGTAATTCTACTCTCAGGACTATCAATAAGGTAGAAGAAAACAAACATGAACAATTTGAGGAAGGAAAGGAGATAAAGGAAAGCAATAACAACTTGCGGAGTGGAATTTGCAATAAGTGTGGAAAGATAAGCCACTTTTCTTAAGTTTGTCCCAATCTACCAATGTGTGGATCGGACGATGTAACAAGGAGGGTTATGTACTGAGCACTTGTACAACCAAAATGCCATGGGAATATATCTCCTATTTCTTTGGTTTTTCTACGTATTGTCAGGGATTTCATTTTATCAAGAGTTTTGTGTCTGATTTTGGTATCAAAGACATGTCCAATACAGCCCTTAGAACTATCACGGTTAGGGTAGCAACTGCTAAACAGGTTCAAAATGAATTTAAACTCAAAGCTGGTCCTACATCCTCATAGAGATGGTTTGCAAAGAAAATAGGAGAAAATAAATATAAAATGAGGTTTTCTACTGCCAAGGCAATTGAGGATATAGCTTATTTTCAAATAAATGTGGTGTTCAAGGTTGAAAAATGGAACTCTGCTACTAGCTCCAAGGGGCCCCTTGATGTAGCTTGGTTTAGAATTAAAGTGTCTCGTATGAGAAGGTATGCATGATTGTCTCAAAAGTGGGGGTTCTACTTGAAGTTGATCAGGAGAACTCGACAAAGCAAGAATACATCAGGGTAAAAATTGCTTGCAGGGATGTGACAAAGGTGCCTGCAGTTGTTGATGGAGTCCTGGATTTCTTTTTTATGACTTCTTCCAGAGGGTGCTGCAGGAGGGGTACACCAAATTTGATTCTCTTGCTGCTGTTGAAGCCAAGAGAACTATCCTTATAGCAAAGGAGGTGGAGGAGAGCAAGATAAGTACTATGGAGGAACAAGATGGATCAATTAACACAAAACCAATAAAGGAAAGAGCTTTTTTAACGAGCCAACCTCCTAGGGAGGGATCTACTCATGAAGATGGCAGGGAAAAGGAAATAGCTACCCAAACTATAATGCAAGACAGTGAGGAGAATCGTGTTTTAGTTGGCTATATGGAAGAAGAACGTGGGCAGAGCTATGAAAGGGGATGAGAAAACCAATGATACTCTATACAATGATATGCCAGGGAAAGCCGAATGAAAGCAGGTCAAACAAAGCAAGATAATCAAGGTGCAGAACGCTTCTATGTTGACTTGTTGTAAGCTTCATATCCTCCTCATTAATGAAACACGTGTCAACGAACACATTCTTGAAAAAAAACTTCTATGCAACTATAAATGATAAGGTAAAGCTAAAAAATGATCAAGACTTCAATGAAGATATGAAAGAAAATAACAAGTACTCCTTTGCAGTTCTTAATAATTCTGAACTAATTTCCATAGGGACTAAAATGGGCGTCAATCCTGAGACCATATCTTTTCAGAAAATAGACACTTTGAATGACTTAAAATTTGCTAGATCTAATTTAGATAAAGCAAACTTGGTATTAGCTAGGAGGATGAACCACTTGTCCTAGATGAACAGAAGGACTTAATTTGGCAAAATGGTGAATCTGAAGATGAAATTGTTAAAATTATGTCAAGTAAGAAGAAAAAGAGAAAACTCAAAAGGTGCCAAGAAAAGTAAAATTACGTCCAGAGTTGCCGGGAACCAACCTGATGTTGGCAAACCCATCTATGAAGGAGATGAATTTAAGGTTCACCCTAGATTCAAGCTTAGAAATAAAGGAGATATAAAAAAACCTATTAAGTGATAGACATAATTTGGAATTGCAGAGGGGTTGAGCAAAAACTCCTTAGTACCTTTCTAAAAAACATAGTATGTGAATAGCAGGCTAACTTTGTGGGGGCTGCAGGAAACTATAAAGAAAACTTATACCAACAATTTTTTTCTGAAATTAGATGATCAAAAGAGCTTTGCTTGGCTTCCTAAAGGCGTCTAAGGGCAAATGTGTGTGTGTGTGTGTGTTTGGGGAGGGGGAGGGAGGGGGTATATTTGAAACAAGAGATTTGATTTAGAAAGTTTTGAGGACGGTGATTTTGTGATTATAGCTAATGTATATGATAAAACCAATTCATGACTGAACTGACAAGTTTATGTTCCAAAGCAAAATACCCCCTGGTTATGGGTGGATATTTCAATATCCTCAGGTTGAGCAATGAAAAAACTAAATAAATATATGGTAAATAAATTTTCTGATACGTTCAATTTGGTTATCAATACCTATAAGTTAAGGGACTTGCCCCTTAGGGAGTTAGGGGACGGAAATGCACCTGGAGTACACATGTCTGATCACACCCCTTTGGTGTTCAATTCTGATCCCTAGACAACATCTTACGATCTGGAACAGAGGAAGTATCTTTTACTCAAATCTATTGTCAAAAGAATAGATAGAACTCGAAAATGTTTTTTTTTTGTATGGAGGCAACATGAAAAGAAAATAACATCAGGTAAAATAGGAAAGAATAACCAAACCCAAGAAAAGAGGGGTTTGGGGATACATGATTTAAGGAAAATGAATATAAGTTTACTCTGAAGTGGTGGTAGCGGCGTAGGAGCGAATCCTACGGCTACGATGTGCTCCTTGTTAGTGCACATTCAAAGTGAGTCGCCGGCTGAGGCCCAGTTTAGATGCAAATTTTTTTTGCAAAATGAACACTGTAGCATTTTGTTGTTATTTGTCAATTAGTGTCCAATCTTAGTCTAATTAGGCTTAAAAGATTCGTCTCGTGGATTTCGTCTAAACTGTGTAATTAGTTTTATTTTTTATTTATATTTAATGCTTTATGCATGCATTCAAAGATTCGATGTGACGGAGAATCTTGAAAAATTTGGCAAAAGGAAGTGTAACTAAACCGGGCCTCAGTTGAGAGCGCGGCGGCGGCGGTGCACGGCTACCATAGTACCATGTGCTCCTTGTTAGTGCACATTTCAAGTGATGTTCGCCTGCTCCGTGACCGCACGCGATGACATCAGAAACTTGGAGCTACAGCATGCGCGCGCATGTGTGACAGAGCATGCAGTGCAGTGAAATGAGTAGCATCATCCCGTTCAAAAAAATCATATCCCCGTGCCGTTGAGGATCCCGACGCGAAGTTGGCTCCGGCGAGCAGCATCGGAACAGTCTAATAAAACTACTCATGAGCTTGCTTTCGGAAGAAAAAAAATTGAACTTACGATGAGCTGTTGAATTAATCGAAATGTACGCGTCAAGAAAAAGCAGACGCGCGCGGAAGGACGCTACTCCTACCTGCCTAGCGACAACTTTGGCGAGACGAAACCATGTGCAGGCCTGGACATGGCACGTACGAGAAACTTAACACATGGTGTGAAACGCACAACAGCACGCATGCAAAGCAACCGGGACCCCGTCAAAATTAAAGAGCGTTGCCTGGTTGCCTTTGCCTCCCAGGGTCCCGGCTTTTGCTTGCGCGGATTATTACATCGTCTGCGCACACCGACGACGTGGAGCAACGGCCAGCGCATGTAGGTGCACGGCTCGCATCGATCGCATCCATCCGCTTTGTCCTCCCTTGCCCCCTCAGCTCGCCGCCACGCCTCCCTCCTGTCCTGTCCCGTCCCTTCTGGGTTCTGGCACCACCTACCATGCCAACGTTTCCGAGCGCCAGCCGGTGGTCGTCGTCCACCACATGGCCATGGAGGGCAGCTGGAGCGGCGTCCACGGCGCTAGCCACCGCCGTCTTCGCGGTCCTGGACGTCGCCGACGTGATCCTCTGCTTCGTGTACGCCCTCCTCGACGGCGTCCTCGAGGACAGCCCCATGTGCTGCTACTGCCACAGGAGCTATGACAACGGTGGCATCAGCGAGGCGACCGCTGCAGCAGTGGATGGCGGCGACCACGAGGTCTCTGACACGTTGTACGCGTGCGTTCGGAGGAGCACCGTCAGGGACGCGATCCTGTACCTCCTGCGACACGTCGTCGGGAGGAGAAGAGGGACACCGCCGGATGAGATGGTGGCGCCCTGCAAGTGGCGCAGCCCCAGGTGGTCTGACTGCGCGTGCAAGTCTTGTGTCACATGGAGGGGTGGCGAAGGCGAAGGCGAAGGCGAAGGCGGCGGCGGCGGCGGCGGCAGCGGCCGGCTGCACATCGTCGTCAAAGAGCCGGATCGGGAAGGTAATGTCCACGCATGCACGCTAAAACAGAGTGAGACGACGACCACTCCCGATGCCGAGAACGCCATCTTCGTGCACGGCTTCACGTCGTCGTCGTCCTTCTGGTCAGAGACGGTGTTCCGGGAGTCCTCCTTCATCCTCGACGACTGCAGGTTGTTCGCGGTGGATCTCCTCGGCTTCGGCCAGAGCCCTAAGCCTGCGAATTGCATGTACAGAGTGAGAAACCACGTGGAGGTGATCGAGAGGAGCCTCATCGAGCCGCATGGCCTGATGAGCGACAGCGCCTCCTTCCACCTGGTCAGCCACTCCATGGGCTGCATCATCGCCCTCGCCTTGGCTGCCAAGCACCCGACCCGCGTGAAATCCATCACGCTGGTTGCACCGGTGAGTAGAGTACACGCACACACCAGTAGGTAGGCAGCTCCTTCGCCACTCACCATCAGTCAGTGACGACTGACCGTGTTCGTTGGTTGCACTTGCAACATGCAGCCGTACCTCTTGCCGTGCGAGCAGAAGGCGAGCCAGGTGGCGCTCAACAGGCTGGCCGAGAAGAAGTTGTGGCCACCGCTGCTGTTCGGCTCTGCGGTGATGTCGTGGTACGAGCATGTCGAGAGGACCGTCTGCTTCCTCGTCTGCAAGAACCACCTGCTCTGGGAGTGGCTCTTCAGCCTCTTCACGAGAAACACGTACGGTACATACATACACTCGTAATCACGGTACAGAGTTTCAGACACGCTGAACAGTGCTGAAAACTATCTAAAAAAAGTACTAAACGTTGCATGCAATGCAATGCAGGGACGTGGATTTTAGGGTGAGGGATCTGATGAAGCACACCCACCACTCGGCGTGGCACACCATGCACAACGTCATCTGCGGCGGGGCGGCACTGCAGGACCGAAACCTGGAGGCCATCGCGGCGGCCGGCATCCTGGTGCAGGTGGTCCACGGCGTCGATGACCAGGTGGTTCCGGTCGAGTGCAGCCACCATCTCAAGGCGAAGCTCCCGCGCGCCAAGCTCCGTGTCATGGACAGGCGCGACCACTCGACGGTGGTTCTCGGCAGGGAGAGGGACTTCGCCAAGGAGGTCAAGGCGTTCTGGTGGTCAGCTGCTCCAAGGTCCACCCACCAGATACGTGTGGAACCAGTGGTAATATAATCAGGTGGGACTCATCGTCCGCCGTTGTTCATGCTAAAAACAAAAACAATAAGCTGCTGATCAAGTTCAAGGTCCTCGGTTCACACGTCCAGGATACGGAGGTTCAGCGACAGCGAGGATGCTGATTATTAGCAGGGCCACGAGCCGAGTAGTAGCAGGCCAGAGTGCGTTCTTGGGCCAAGCCCAAAGGCTATGTGATAGGAGCAAAAGGAGATTAGACGAATCTCCTAAAAAAACAGGGTCCTCCGAACAGGCGCCACCGCTGTATATGCTCTTTTCTCGATTCGTCGGTAATTACCCTAGGAACGTCACAATTACTAGTATCAGAGCCCATGAGTCCCTGTGATCAACCGTCATCCTTGGTCGGTTTGCTTCCTTCATCCCCAGCACAGAGACACCACCGTGTTTTTGTTCAAATCCGCCACCATCACCACCACCTCCTCCTCCCCGCCTCCGACACTTCAAACTCCACCATGGACCATCCTCCGGATCGGTGTTTCTCCCAAACGCATCTAAACTGCCGTCTAGACACGAAGCGTTAAATGGTGGGTTCACATACAATGTAGGCCATAGTCACAGAATTAAACGCTAAATGCGTCTAAACGGTCAAACTGGTAAAAAACAGTTTCAATGTTGACATTTAACGATGGCTAAACGGGTGTAAACGCCAAACACATGTGTTCACGCTACCTTTAGGCGATAAATCATGAAAGTTTGGATGCTAGAACTTTTTTGTGTGGGGGCTCCAAGGGCTACTAGTGTTATTCTCCGGTGACTCTTCGGTGGAGAGCACTAGGCATATCCGGTGACTCTTAGACCCTTGTTGTATGCCAACCTAAGAGGTATGTTTTCCTCCGTTATGTGGTATTTATGAAAAAATCTTAACGATCATAGATTTAACAACTTAAAGGGTCGTTGCAAGAGTGTTGCATGACGCTAAGGCCATTGATGGGGTTTACAATTAGCAATCGAAGATGACACAAGGTCTGAGCCTGTTACCATTGTAGGTGCTCCTCATTTTGCTACCTTGCAGACTCATTAAGGTCCTAGAATTTTTTTTGTGATGCTCTGTCGACTCTCAAAATCCTGCTACAAGCACCCAAACTAGAACTGAAGTTTTCATCCTCACTCAACCTATTAGAAGTATTTCCAATGCTTCTTTTTTCTAGGTAGCTACTCCTGATGTCTTGGAACCCTTGGAGGCTAAAGTTCACGCCTTCCTTTTCGGTGCCAAGCTGGTTGTTGCACGCGATTTCCGGGATGCAACTATGCTAATTGACGATCGGGTGTTGGCCTCTGTTGTGCTTGCTAGATTGCAACGCACTACAGTGCAGGACATTAAGCAAGCAAGAAGCTACTTGGTAATAAAGCTATATATACAGATAAATAAATAAGATAGCTGATGCTCTTGCTAAAAGGGCAAGACGAGCAAGCGTCCTGGCTGTTTACATTTTCTTTTGTCAAGCACTTGCTCATTCTCCATCGTGTAGTATCAAGTATGTATTACGAAACTTTGATTGGGGGTATATGATCCCCGTCTCTGTAACCTGTTTGTGATGCAATAAAAGTTTTTTTTATAAAAAAAAAGCAGCCGTGTGAACATCGACTGGTACAAGTTTTCACTGTTTATGCTGAAAAACACTGTTTATACTAAAATGTTGTAAGAGAAAAAACACTGCTTTAACCGAAAAAAAACCTGAATAAGCTAGCTTGTAGCTCAGCCGAACACTGCCAAGCCAATCAAACGAAATATGCCTTATATGTTTAGATAATGGAATGAGGTACCAGCCTCTTTATTGTTTGATGACATATATAGTTGTGTCTTATATATAGAGTGCACTAACACTAACAGATATAGTTATAAAAAAGCACTAAACAGACATGTTATTTGTGGGGCAAGGCATGCAGTTCTCGGGATCAATCAAGGCAGCCTGTGTTGAGCATCGTTTGGCAACGACCCCTGGCTAGAGGCGTGTGATGTGAATGTGGATACAGAGTGCCGAGTGGCCAATCACAGGCAAGAGACGTGTGAGCCTGCAAGGTCCGCAGGCAGGCACCCACCGGCGGGCGGATCAGAGCTCGGCAAAGCACACGTCCTCCTGCGTCTCCACGCGGCGCCGCCGTCGCTTTCAGGGGAGGGGACAGCCCGCCGCAGCCCTCTGCCGCACACCGCGTGGTTGTGTTGGGCCACAGTGGCTGAGCGAGCCAGTCAATGGTCCTTTAATTTGCGGGACGCTCCGTGTCAAGCTGCTACTAGCTAGCCAAGCCTTGCCCTTGCGTGTGCATGCATGCCGATGCAGCTGCAGCTGCCACGCCAGAGCCCATAGGAGAATGAGATTCCGCTACCTCTCGTACCGTGCCAGTGCCACGAGTTTTCTATGCGCCTTCACCCTTCAGCACGTCGCGGTCGTCCTGTACGTTCTCTTATAATTCATATTTTTTAATTTGTTTTTTTAATTGAAACAGTATTTTTTTTCTTATGACAAATTAGTCGGAACAGTATTTTAGTTTGTTTTTTCAGCGAAATGAACGGACCCATGTGATTGGGCGTTGGGATTCTTAGATGCTTTCTTTGTTTTGTTTCATCATCTCATCTCATCGATCGAAAGGAAGAACTGTGCTCTTTCGTAGGCACCTTGTTTCGTCGTCGTCGAGAGGAATTTTGCTTCTGCTTTTCTATTGTTCCTCTTATAGCCGACCCATCGGCCCCTTTCTTCAGCTTTTGAGGCCTCGTTTCAAAGGCTTTCGTCCAGTCCAGGAATCTGCGGCCTTATGTTTTCATGTGACCATATCGTACCAAATGCTTTTCGTTTTATCCCAGGTCCATTTCATCAGGTAACAACAGGAACAGGAACATGCCGTGGTAAAGAGAGTCGTCGACTTGATTAGGGGGTAATGATTCGGTCTGGGGTGTGCCGTCCTTTGAGGTGGGGGTGGAGGCACCACGCCGCGCACCCACCATTTTCCTTTGTTATTATGGGTATCAATCAGCCTGTTCGTTTGTTGATTTCAGCCAGCCCAAACCAGTCAGCCAATAGTATTTTTCTCTCATAATAAACCAGCACCAGTCAGCCTAAACCAGCCCAGAAACCAACCAGCGAACAGGCCGAATGTTTCTTTGAAGACTTCTTTCGTTGAGGTTCTAGGTATAGATGGCCATCAGGCTGTGCCGGTCCGGCCCGACGGCCCGGCAGGCTGTGCCGTGCCGACGTGGCGTCGTGTCTGCACAGGCCACCGTGCCGGCCGTGTCGTGCCGCTGCCGTGCTCGTGCCGCGCCTCTGGCCCAAGGCACGGCCCACGGGCCGTTTTTCCGTGCCGTGCCGCCCGGTGAGCACGGCCAATTTCACCGGCCCGTGCCGGCCCATGGCCCGGCTGCCAAAAAAACTCTCTTTTTCATCAAAATTTCTAAGTGTTTCACTTTCACAGTTCACAGATTCCATTTCACAGACAATAAGACATAAGAGAGATATTATCATAATATCAAAATGAGCTGTTTGTGCAATGCTGCCTCATTAAAAACCTTTCTAGGTAAAACTCACCCTTGTGAGAAACCCTAGAAAGAAAAAAAAGAGTACAGCCAGCTCTAAATTGTCAAAGTCTTAGTTCTATCCTATTACAATAGCCAACATCAATGGCAAAGTCACAGTGAGACTTAGTGAGTTTACATGATCACATCACAGCAGCAAGAAGTTCTATTTCTATCCTATTACAAAAGTTCATGTTCATCCATCCATCATCCTTGATCCTTGACTCACTCACTGCCTCAACTATGTCACAAACTCTCAGTCCAAAAGCACCTGCAAAATGTCAATGTTAGATTGTTACTTTGTTAGACATAATGAACTTCAAATCTTGAATGTAAAGAAGTTTCAGTTTAGTGACTACCTCTCCTCTTCTCATCTTCTTCTATCCACCACCAACAGCAGTATCGCCGCTGCCGCTGCCGGTGCCGCTGCCTTCGCCTTGTTCATCGAGGAAGAGGTTGTTGAATGCCTCCTCCAGTTCTAGGTCCTCAGGTGTATGTTGTTCTCTTCTTGCACCTTGTTCCTAGTCCTTGATGCAGGTGAGCATCTCAACATGCTCAGGCAACAAGCGCCACCGCCGATCTTCGAGTATTCTGGATGTACAGCTGAAACAGGACTTCGAAGAGACAGTGGACACAGGGACAGACATAATATCTCGAGCCATAATCGACATGATTGGATAGGTTAGCTTCTGGTCATGCCACCAGAGGAGTATGTCAAAGGATTCCTCATAACATGTGACAGGGTCACTATCCAAGTAAGCTTTGAGCTCACTAACAGTAGATGGAGTAGATGAAGATGAGGGGGAAGAGACATGGGATTCACCAGGACCTCCAAAGATCCTTCCCCATGCCTGTTTTGTCTTACCAGTATGAGCTGAAGGGATTGAAACCCTTTGACTCCTCACTGCACCAAATTTCTGTTCATACTTGGCAAACAGTTTATACAATTCATCTTTGACATCGGCATAGTACACACTATAAGTGCATCCAGTTGCCTTAGCAAGCAATTCGAGCACATTAAAGAACCCTTTCATCTTAGCTCTAGGATCAAGAATGAATGCATATGAATAAATGAGTGGAATTTTCTTCCAATATTTAAGAAATTTAAGCTTCATAGGAGTAGCAATCATTCTAAAATTAGCATCTCTTTCAGCATTTTGCAAGTGTTCAGCCATGTCAGGCATATGGTGCAAAACAAGTGGAGCTGTGGGATAATACACACCAGACAGAATAACAGTGGAATTATAGAAGAGTTCCAAGAATATCATTATTTGTTCAGCAACATACCAATGCTGTGCAGTCAACAAAGTAGAACCATAATTTGATGTAATGAACACATGAAAGACTTCCTTATATGGCAGCAAATGTTTGAGCATCAAATAAGTAGAATTCCATCTAACATCCATATCTAAGCCAAACTTTCTAGGTCTAAGACCCTGAGCTGTGCAGTAGTTCTTAAACAATGTAATTCTTTGATTAGAGGAATTTAAAAAACTTATTGCAGTTCTAAAATCTTCAGTATAAGGTTTCAACCTCTTCATGCTAGATTTAACAATCAAATTTATTATATGACATGCACAACGTTGATGCACAAGCAAATACTGCACCTTGTTAGGATCATCTCTTGTAGGTGTAGGATAAGAACCTAAATAGCCAAAGAACATAGGTTGCAAAATCTCAAAAGCCCTAGAATTAGCAGAAGCATTGTCTAGAGACACAGAAAAAACCTTGTCAATCAAACAAAACTCCTCAACCACACTAGCAATCCTATCAGCAATGTTTTTACTAGAATGAGAAACATCAATCAGCCTTAAACCAACAATTTTTTTCTGTAATTCCCAATCTGCACTAACATAATGAGCAACAATAGAAATATAATCCTCTTTAGCATTACCAGACCATATATCAGATGTTAAAGAAACAGAAGATGCAGCAGGCAACAAAGATTTCATAAGCATAGCACGTTGTTCATCAAACAGTTTAGACATATCTCTAGTGGTGGTCTGTCTAGAAACCTTTTGAAACAGAGGATTGTGAGCACGCTTAATGTAATCCTCCCAAGCCTAGGTCTCACCAATCCCTAAAGGAAGGTCTAGCCTAGCAATCAAACGGCACAACTCAGTGCGAGCAAGTATAGGATCATACACCCAATTTTTCAAACCATCAGGAATCATAGCAAGTTTAGACTGGACCATACTAGCATGCTTACGTTTTTTCATACAGGAAAATATGTGCCGTCTCAAATACCTAGTGCCAGCAGCAGACCTAGCACTGTAATGCGCACCACAGTGTTTACAGATGGCCCTCACTCGAATTTTATTCTCCTTAATCTCATGGAAGTAATCCCAAACATCAAAAACTTTCTTACCAGAGGTGGAAGAGGTTCCATGAGTGTCAGTGGAGACCTCAACTCCACCATCACCGTCGTCGCCATCGAGATCAATGGGCTGGTTGCCGTCACCGTCACCGAGATCGATGCCGAACAGACCGGCTGCGTCATCACGCAAGTCGTCATCGTTCTCGATTTCTAGCTCCTCGTCCGGGTACGGCGCTAGGTCCTTGCCGTCGACAAGGGGGGATGCTGATCTGCCCCCTGCATTGTGAGCCCAGCACCAGCACCAACCTAAGCCCAACCCCGACATCCAGCTCTAGCACCGCCCCTCGACGGGTGCTTCGGTGGCCTGGCCATGTCCACTCCAGAGGAGGACGCGGCGTTAGGCACGAACCTACAACTCAAAAAGACAGAGACAGAGTGAGTAGAGAGAACAAGAACTGACGAGCAGATCCAAAGAAAGAGTAGGGTTAGGGTTAGGGAAGAACAAGATGAACCTGCGCTCCGGAGCCCGATGCCGGAGATGAAGAAGCCAGAGCCAAAGGTGGGGAGGAGGAGACAACGATTAGAATCGACGGCGAGATGGGCGAGGTAGGGTAGGGAAGAAGAACACGAACTCACATGGCTCACGGTTCACCAAGAGCGAGAGGAGAGGGAAAGGAGGGAGGAGACGGGGACAGCCGGACGGGGTTAGCGAGGTGGAGTGGAGGAGCGCCGGCGAGGTCACCGGAGCCGAGGACGGGGCCGATGGCGGTGGCGGCGGTGGATCGAGATCTAGAGCAGAGCGAGAGCGAGGAGGAGCGAGCGAGAGAGAGAGACGGCTGTGCGGCGGCGAATGACGGGGTTAGCGAGGTGGAGTGGATGAGCGCCGGCGAGGTCACCGGAGCCGAGGACGGGGCCGATGGCGGTGGCGGCGGTGGATCGAGATCTAGAGCAGAGCGAGAGCGAGCGAGCGAGAATGAGGATTAGGGTTAGGGATTGGGGAGGCCGGGAGGGAATGAGGGATTGGGGGCAGCCGGGCAGGGCTCCTGGCCTCCTGCGCTGCGCTTATATTTGTCGTTGCCGACCTTCGTGGGCTGCTGGGCCAAATGGGGCACCGGACCGTCACCGTGCCGGCCTACACCACCGTGCCGTGCCCGGGCCGTGCCACGGGCCAGGGTGGCGGCCCAGACACGGCCTGGTCCATCGGCCCGTGCCGGCACGGGCCTGCTGGCCACCGGGCCATGCCGTGCCCGTGCTGGGCCAAAAGGTCGGGCCACGGGCCGTGCCGACGGGCCTCGGGCTGCATGGCTTTCTATGGTTCTAGGCAGTTCGATGAGGATTGGAAACAGATGCCTCGTTCGCTTAGAGGAATCTGAATGAACCTGGAGAATTTTGTGAGAGGAAATCAGTCGTGAACCGTAACTTTCAGCCGTGAACAGTGCAATTTTTGCACCAGCCGAATAGCCCCAGATACTCCCTCCGTCACAAATTATAAAACGTTTTGGTATTTTTAGATTCATAGCTTTTACTATGAACCTAGACATAATATATATCTAGATGCGTAGCAAAAGTTGTGAATCTAGAAAAACCAAGACGTCTTATAATTTAGAACGAAATGAGTAGGAGGGACTGAAATTGATCATCATAGAGAATTAAGGAGAAGTTCGGTTTGTGCTTTGCAGGAACCATGCCAGATATTGGTCAAAAACAAAAATGGTGCAATGTCAAAACATGACAAAAAAAATAAGTTGCCAGAATATTAACATAGATGGGCAAAGTGTTGCTTGTGATGAAAAACATGCCAAAATTTGGCATAACTGTGAGTAAAACGTGTGGGGCTCACATGCCATTATTATTTCTTCTTTAAAATATAGTCACGAGGGGATCTTATTTTGTAGATAAAATCATAAGTAATACCATGCTAAAAACGAATTGCAAATTAGATACACGGTTCAGTAGCCATTAGCATTTGAAGTTTTATCATCTTAGAATCTTGATCCATGTGCACCTAATGGTGGCATGACACATCATCCTTGGAGTGGCTTGCCAGCCATGCCAAGCCAAATCTCTCGCCCATGCAAGCGCTAACTTTCTCTGTTCATTACTGTTGGTTCTTAGTCAAAAATTTTTTGCTTGGCTTGATTAATTTTGGCCTATAACTAAATATCAGACAAATGTTTAGGGATAACCAACATTTTCTTGGTCTACTGGGGCTTATAGTAGAACCAAACGTGAGACGAGCTTCGGCTCGACTGGCCAGGAGGTGAGGCTTAAGGCCTCTGCCTGCCGACCGGAGTTCGAGCCTCGCTGTGGGCAGAATTTCCGGTACCCACAAAAAAAAATCCCCTCGTCTATCTCGACTTTGCCAAAGCACAGGCAACGGACCGGCCCACTCACAAGATAACGGGCCCCTGTGTAAGGGCGGGACACGGTGTTCGGGGGTTTTCTCGGTCTGCGTGAGAAGGTCTTCTTCCTTAAGCACAAAATTGCGGGGGCTGTCTGCCCACCGTAGGCCGAGTTTTTTTTTTAAATCCCAAGTCAAAATCCCTCTCGTCCCCTCCAATCGTCTTACGGTTTATTCGGTGATCTCTTACAAGTTAAATTTGTTTTGTCCCCTGAGCTTAACCAAATAAACTTAAGAAGGAGGCTAACCGAACAAGTCTTAAAGCTTTAAATTCTCAATCTAAAATCACATACCCCCACCTGATGAAATCCTAAAGTTCCTAACCCAATATGAGTTAAGAAGGAATTCTTGTGCGTGGAAGTAGCTAGCTGCACCTTAAATTCCTTAAGTTTCTGTGCATGAGTGAAAGGTTATTGCAAATTTGGCAATCGTCTGCGTATTTTGTCGCTCTATTTGTTATGAGTTTTCTATGCACATGCAACTGTAATTATCATCATCATGTGTTTGAAGAGGATGTGTTTGAGTTTTAGAATTTGTAGCTACCTTGTTTCATCAAAAGGACTTTCGTAGCCGCCTTTACTTTCTTATATACTCTCTCTATCCATCAAGGAGTCAAATGATTTGAAGTTTAACCAAAGTTATATAAAAATACTAATATTTATGATATAAAATAAGTATCATTAAATTAATTATAAAATATGTTTTCATAGAAAACCTAGTTGAAGACATAAATGTTAATACTATTAACTAAAAGCTTGGTCAACATTAAGCTAGTTTGGTTGGCACAAATCCCATAGTTGCACCCGTTTGTGGATGGAGGGAGTATGATCAACCAAGTAATCAAGTGTCTCCAGGACCCTACACTTGAGCTTTCGATACTTCCTTTGAAAAGCTTTCATCTAGAGTTGCTTTTTCGTTTATAACTTTACATATGACTATGTACCAATTCTTTTTTTTTTTTCACTTTTACCTCTAACAAACACTAACATTCCATGAAACATTGGAACTACTTAGGAACCTCTCTATTAAGGAATGGAATCTTAGGCAGCCTGTTCGGGAGGCCGTATCGTATCGTGGATTATTTACTGCTGGCTGGTTTGGTGTGAGAGAAAAACACTGTTTCCGGCTGAAAATTTACGATCGTTTACGAGCAAGCGAACAGGCTGAGGAACATGCTATGTGACAAGTGAATTCTTCTCCTAAAACAACAAAGGCTCTATTGGAAGCAATGAGAAAAAATAAAATGGATCAAAGAGGAAGAGGCAGGAACAAAATTCTTGCATGCTCATGCAACCATAAAGTAGAGGAGAAATACAAATTCATCCCTCCAAAATGAGCATGGAGATAGTTTCTCTAACCATGAAAACAAAGTTGAGTTGCTACAGTCTTCTTTGTTGGGAACCACATGATTTGACAGAGTTCACTATGACTTAAGCAACTCGGTCAACCAATCAACCCATTTCTTCAACTTTTGAGGCCTCGTTTCAAAAGCTTTTGTCTAGGAATCTGCGTCCTTGCTTTCATATGACTGTATAGTACCAAATGTTTTTCGCTAGTCCTAGGTTCATTTCATTAGGTGATAGCAGAAACAGTAACGCCGCAAATAAAGAAAGTTGACTTGATTAAGGGGGCATTGATTCAGTCTGGGATGTACTATCCCTTGAGGTGGGGGCACCGTGCCACCCACCCACCATTTTCCTTTATCACTATGGGTGCCAATTTTTCTTTGGAGTCTTTTTTTCGTTAAGGTTCTGTCCAGTGTAGTAGGGATTAGAGAGGGATTAAAAGGAACTAGATAAGATCAAAGAGGAATAAAAAATGTTTGGTTTGTGATCTATAGGAACCAAGCCAAATATTGGTCATAACCAGACTGGGACAATGTTAAACATGGCAAAAAAGAACTTGTTTTGGTTAATAGTCATGCTAACATAGGCAGGAAAAATGTTGTTTGAATGAAAAATATAAAAATTTGGCACAACAGTGAGTATGACGTGTGGGATCATATGCCATTTTTTTCTTCATCAAGACATAGTCACGTCCGATCTTGTTTTGTAGATAAATACCATAGTAAAAACAAATTGTTAATTAGGTACGTAGCTCTTAGCATTTAAAGTTTCATCATAGATCTAGATCCACATGCACCTAACGGTGGCACGACACTTCATCCTTGGAGTGGCTTGTTAGCCATGCCAAGCTGCGGCAACAAAATCTTCCACTCACACAAGTGCTAACTTCCTCTATTCACTATTGTTGGCTCTTAGTCAAATTTTCTTTGGCCCAATAAATTTTGATCTACAACCAAATAACAGACAATTTCTTAGTGCTAACTTCCTTGGTCTACTAGGGCTTATAGTAGAACCAAACCTGTCCTAAGTACCAAATCAAAATCCCTCTCATCCCCTCCAATGGTCTTAGGGTTTATTAGGTTTGGAAAAGATGGAAAAAGATTGATGATTAGATCCCTTACAAATTATTTTTTTTTTCATCCCCTGAGATCAACCGAATAAACTTAGGAAGGCGAATAGCCGAACAAGCCTTATAAGACTTCAAATTCTCAATCTCAAATCTCCAACCTCAACCCGCTGAAAAGCCCAAAGTTCCTAACCCAATCTCGCGGGAGATGGAAGAGGTAGGGGAAAGCTAAGTGTTAGGAGAATTCTCGTGCAAGGAAGCAGCTAGTTGCACCCTTAATTCGTTGGGATTTTGTTTGCCCGTGTTAATGGTCATTGCTAATTTGCAATCGTCTGTGTCAAGCTGCTATTAGTGTGCATCTAGTAGAGGAGATACGCAGTGTTTTGCTGCTCTATTTGTCACGAGTGCACATTGTAATCATCATCATCATGTATTTGAAGAGGATGTGATTGAGTGTTAGAATTTGTAACTGCTTTATTTCATCAAAAAGGGATTCTGTAGCTGCCTTTTCTTCTTAGACTGTCTCCAACAAGCCGGACCTAAAAACAAGAGGCATTCGACGGTTTGGGTACCACACAGTGAAAGGGCCACGGACCCAAAAACTTCCCTTCTCCAACAGGCGACTCAAACGAGAAGCCGCGCTCCTCCGCCCGCTCGTCGGGTCTCCTTTCGTACCCGCGGGTCCCCTTGCTCAGGTTGTTGTGCGGCGCCGCTGCCGCTTCCATGGGGGTGCTCGCGTGAGGTCCTCAACCGGGGAGGGCGGAAGCGGGGGCGGCGAGGGCGCCGGTGTTGCGGCGTCTTGGCTGAGCTCGATGGTGGGGGAGAAAGTGGATGAGCTTCTGTGCCGCGAAGAGAACCGGGCCCTGCTCGAGGGCGTCGAGGACGCCGAGCGCCGCGTTGAGCGCGCGCGCTGCGCTCGCCGACATCGAGCGCCAGGAGGCCGCCGTGCGCCTCGCCCGCGAGGAAGTTCGCCGCCTCGAGAAGTGGCTCCGGCGCGAGATCTGGCGAGGGCGGTGCCCCTCGAGAAGTTCTCCCTGCGGTCCGCCCTGTTCCCTGTTCCCTTTTCCCTCCTCTTCTTCTCCCTGCTCCCCTGCTTCTCCCTCCCTTCAATCCGCACCGAGGTAATAGCGCCGCCGAGCGCTCTCTCTTCCCCTTCTCCCCTTGCTGCCTCTCTCGTGGGAGACGGCCGCAGGCCGCTGGGGCCATCGCCGGTGCTCCCCGGTCTGCACGCCGCCTTGCTTCTCTCTCTCTCCCTCCGCTTCGTTCTCTCTCTTGCGGACGGAAGGAATAGAGGAGCGCGGTGCCTCTGGGCATGGACGAGCTCCGGCAGCATGGAGACGCAGAAGGACGGAGAGAAGACGTTTATTTGCGTCCCGTGTCGGCTCCCACTCAAAATGCGTTGCTCCTTTGCCTACTCCGTTGGAGAAGTGTTTTATGCGGATAAAACACTGTAGACAATCCATTTTGGGTTTGGGTCACGCTATGCGTGATCCGTTGGAGTCAGTCTTAGACCTTGTTTGGTGGGGCTTCAGCTCCTGCTCCTTGCAAGAAGCCCTGCCAAACAACCATATGAAAAATGGCTCACTGCAAGAAACTCGGAGGAGCCGGAGCCATTTTTGCATAGAGGAGTTGGAGCCACGGAAACGTGGCTTCTCTCGTCTCTTCCTCGCAAACATAATATAAATTATTATAAAATTATCACTAAAGCTGTTTTGCCAAACATATTATAAAACAGCTTTAGCTCTACCAGAAAAGCTACTATGCATAAATAGTCCGAAACCCTTTTAGAAGGAGCCAGAGCCCTACCAATTGGTCTTTAGCATATACTATGATCAACCAAGTAATAAGTACCCCTAACAAGAGCTTTTGATGCTTTCTTTGAAAAGCTATAATACGACCATGTACCAATTCTTGTTTTTTTTTTTGGCTTTTACCTCTAACTAATCCTAACTCCCTTGAAGTCTCCGAACTCCTAACTCAATCAGGTGTTGACGATTGACGTTGTGTGGCTGGATCGTGCAGTGCAGCCAAGCCGCCGAGGATGACCGGCAGAGCAGGCCTCCCAAGCTTAGCAGCATCTACTAGGTATCCCATGTTGCGGCGCCACTGTACTGTTTGGTGGCCTGTCGTGTCGTGTCGTGTCAGTCAGGTCAGGTGAAGCGTCCTCCTCCTCACCGTCCCCATCGGCCCATCCCTCTTGCTATGCTGTTGCTGTTCCATGATAGTGGGGAGGCGAAGCGAGGCGGCGGCGGCGGCTAGTCGCCTAGTCCTCCTAGCCCCGGCGACCGTGCCAGGGGGGCCACACGGCGAGCGTCCAACACGGCACCAAGCATAGCAAGGGAACCCATTTGTGCTCGTGAAAGGGCGGCCTTGCTTTTGTACATCAGGAAAAGGCACCGGGCTCTCCTTTAACAAATCACAAGGACGACAAATGAAAAAGATAACGCTATTTCAGTCTCTTTCGAAGCTGGTCAAGAAATTATACTTTTAAAAACATCTTGGCTCCGGGCACTTAAGCCATTGCCAAAGGATTTTCTGAATCGTCCAAACCTCGAACCTTAGCTACTCCATTAGTCCTAAAAATACCAATATAAAGGCCTCGTTCGCTGGTCTGAAACTTGACTGAAAAATATTATTCCGGCTAAATTGTTACGAGAGAAAAACACTGTTCAACTAGGTTGGTGAACAGTAAACTAAGAGGGGACCAGCCGACTGGCTGGTCTGAACCAGACCAGCGAACAACAGCAAAGTATACAAAATTTAAAACTACTTCAAATTATAAAATATTCTAGATTACAACCCATCCATAGGTGGCCTGCTTTTTAAACTATGCATAAGGACTCAAGTTAGGGCCTGTTTGGCAGAGCTCTGGCTCCAGTCAAAACAACTTCAGTTATGGCTTCACCTGTGGAGCAGATTCAATCAGAGAGCTGGAGCAGTTTTTATGACCGTTTGGCAAAACAAGAAAGGATGGAATGTCCGTAATGCCCCTTTTTCTTTTTTCTCTTATCTTTTTCCTTTTTCCTTTTCTTTTCTTTTCTTTTCCCAACCTTATCTCATCGGTCAAACCACCGACGCATCCAACCATCCACAACCCCATGACCTTATCTGCATCCAACCATCCGCATCTCTTCAACCACCGATGCCAGACGGCCGCCTACATCCGCATTCTCACGCCCGACGGCATCGGTGACCTCGGTGGCATGCGCCCGGCGGCTCCACGTGGCGTCCCTGCGCCCCCAACGAGCGCTCGCACAACGGCGACCCTGGCGGCCCCGCATGGCGTCCCTGCGCTTAGCGGCGCGGCTCCTGCCCCCGTGGGCTCGCCCCTCAGCGACTCCAGCCGCCCCGGCGTCTCCGCGTTTGGCGACGCCCGGACGTCCCAGCGAGGGCAAATCCGCCCATCGCCCTGCGCTGGGCCGACGGGAGCAAGCGGAGCCGGTGGAAGCTACGATTTTCTAGCTCCCACCCTCTCTCTCCTCTTCTCTCGACGGAATATCTGCGACTCCGAGCGTGAAGCCGTTTGCGTTGCCCCCGTTTGGTTGAAGAAGCGCAAAAATGGCTCTAGGAGCTGCCCAGGGAGCTGTACCAAATGGCCCCTTAGACTTGAAGAACGTCACATACGGATTCTTTTTATTTTTCTTGCATCTTCAAGTTCTCGCGCTCCCCCGCCGCTACCTCTCCCCGTCCGGCTTCGGCGGTGCCACGCCACCTTCGCCCTTGCCCTTGCTAATACCAATGCCCTCCTCCTCTATAGATGTCCAGCTGGGCTAGGCACGATGGGCCGGCACGGGCCCAGCCCAAAAAAGCACGACACTAGCACGGCACGGACACAGAGCCCACAGTGCCAATGCTGGCACGGGCGCGATCTAGGGCAGTGTCTTGGCCGCAGGTCCGGCCCGCAGTGCCGGCACGGGCACGACATGATTAATGTTCTGCTGTTGGATGCCTCCTATCTTTTCCCAGCCGTTGGATAAGCTTGATGAGCAAAACCTAGATATAAAAGCAATTCTCCCTCTGCCCTCTCCCTCCTAGCCGGCCACCGCTCCCTCTCATTGTGCCCCGACCGCGACTCTCTCTCTCTCTCTCTCCGTGGCTCCCTCCCTCTCGCTCCTCTGGCATCCGAATGCGTCCTCGACTCCCTCTCGCTCGTTCGCTCCTCCGGAGTCCGGAGTTTGGTCCCTCTCCCTTGCTCCTCGACTCCTCCCTCCCTCTCTCTCGGACACTCGCCCTATCTAGTCTGAAGAGATGGCGGCGCGCGCCGCCTCCCTAAGCCATGGCGTAGTGGAGGGCAATGATAGTGGCAATGCGGGGGCGCTCGGACAGTAGCGGCACGAATACCGATGGCACGACAATGGCGATGGCAAGGACGCTCGTTGCGGCGAGCTATGGTTCCTGGGCCGGCACAGGCATGATGGGTTGCCGTGCCTACAACACGGCACGGCACGACTAACTGGTTGTATGGTCGTGCCTGGGCCGAGGTGCCGGCACAGTGGCACTATCAGGCACGGCATGACAACGCCGCCGTGCCTGACCGTGCCATGCCTCGTCGTGCCGTGCTTCACCGTGCCAGTGTTGTGCCATGCCTGGGCGGCCCGTTTGGACAACTATATCCTCCTCCTCATCTTTCTTGTGCACTGGTCAATTCCCACGTCGTTGGCACTGCCCAACCAGCCTCTCCCACTACCCGCACATTGATCGCCACCGCCGCAAGTTGTCGGCCTCCCGAAGCCCCCTTTTACTGCCAGAGAACACACCAAATCTCTAATCCTCAAACCTTAACCACTAACCTGGCACGGGGCATTGGATCCGCTCGATTCATCATCGTCGGAGGGCTCGGCGTCGCTGGTGGATCCTTGGTCTCCATGGGTTTGAGGGTGTGAGAGAGGCAAGGAAGAAAGAGGTCGGACGAAGACGACAACTGCACGTGTGTGGGAGGAGAAAGGGTGGGGCATGGCTGGTTGGGTGCATGCGGTGCGTTAAACACCTAACACAAAGCCTTTGGCTATTAAGAACAAGTTAGTTGATAACCGAGGAATTAACTAATTAGTAATAAAAAGTTAGTATTTTGTGAGACTCTTTATTTGGTCCTAAAATTGTTGGAATATCCACTAAGGGTAGTTAGCTCGACTGGTCCGGTTGATAAATATGTCTCGGCTTTCTGAACTCATTCCATCTCATTTCCAATGGGGAATATCCATTCAACAGTCATATACGTAATACTCAAGTGAAACTGCTGGACAGGATTTGATTAAGCTAAATAGGTTGAGTAGGATGGAAGTTCCCATTAAAATATTGTTTGGATATAGTCGGATTCGTATTAATCCACGTATGTTGGGATGGATTAAAGTGAAACTTGAATTAAATTTCACCCCAATCCACCCAACGCAGTGGATTGAGGTGAATTTGATAACCTCCCAAGGAGTGGTTTATGGCTGGACGGCGGCATGAGCCATTGTCCATTTTCAGGCTTATACAATACTTAAATACAAGACTGAAGAAAACTCACGAGGTCGTCTGCTCGTGAATTCTAATGCCCTAAGATTGAAGATTAAACCAATAAGCTCCATTCCATCCATGATTCTGCCGGCAGTCAGTAGAACCAATTGGCGTTGGATCCCGTGGACTTGTGCGGCTGCGGCTGTTGCAGCTGCAACGCGCCGCCGTAGTGCGCGGCGCCTCCTGCCACGTTCAGGCCTGAGCCGAACCTCAGCTCCGGCGACGCGGCGTTGATCTCGCCTCCGAACGGCGTGCCGTCACGGACGTAGAACGACGCCGCGCTCTGCTGTATCACGTTGCTGATGGTGTCGCCAAATAGGCACGGCGTCGGAAACGGGCCGGACACCTGCACGCCGGGGGCGGCCGTGTCCACGTTGCTCACCAGGCTCCTGGGCGCGCCGCCCACGTTGGCCTCGTACATGTCCATCAGCTCCGCGAGCGACCTCTGGCCGTCCACGGGCAGGTCGAAATCCAGGCCGCCCAGCGCCGCCGCCTGCCCGGGCGGGACGAACGACGCCGGGAAGACGGACTCGGTGGCGCGTGGCGGCGGCGGCACGGCCGCGCCGACGCCGATGCCAGGGCTGTTGTTGAACTTGCACGAGTACTGGTGCGCGTTGCGCGCGTTCCGGTCCAGGAACCCGTGCGCGCTGCTGCTGTGCGGGCACTGCACGTTGCCGCAGGTGTAGGCGCGGAAGCTGCAGCCCAGCATGAGCTCCGGCTCCGCGGCGGCGGCCAGCGCGCTCCTCTTCTGGAAGAACTCGGCGTCGGCGGCCTCCTCCTTCATCAGCGCCGCGGGCTCGGCCATGACGAACTTGTTGTGGCCCGCATCGTCCATGGACGACGACGACGACGACGAAAGGTCCACGAACGCGGCGGCGGCGTTGGAGGGTGGCTGGTGGTTCCGGCAGGTGTCTTCGCCGTCGGCGCCGTCGACGTCGTATTCGCAGGAGCTGGCGCAGAACGGGATCGTCGCGGCGGCGGCGGCGGAGGACGGCACGGGGCGGGCACCTGGGTGCAGCTGGAGGTAGAGCTCCTCCTCCTGCCTGAGCACGGCGAGCCACGTGACGATCTCCCTGGCGGTCATCTTGTCCTGCAGGCACTTGGACTGGCGGACCAGGCGGCGCGCCTTGTCGACGTCGGGGGACATGTGCTTGATGACGGCGGTGAGCACGGCCACCTTCCACACCTTCTTTAGGTCGTGCGGCTTCTTGTACGGCGGCGGGCCGAGCTCCCCCGGCACGGCGGCCTGCGGCCACCACGGTTCGGCGCCGGCGGGCCACCACGGCGGCGGATGGCCCTTCTCGAGCGGGAACCGGCGCTGGGGCGGGTCGCAGTGCTGCATAAGCGCGGAGAGCAGCGAGCCCAGCGTGGTGTCCTGCAGCTCGTGCAGGGAGTGCGGGCCCGCCAGCGCGTTGGCGGCCATGCCCCCGCCGCCTCCAGCGCCGTCTCCCGCGGCGGCGGCGGCGTTGTCGGCCTGGTACTTGGCGGCGGCGGCGGGCCCGTTGCGGTCGAAGCGGACCTTCTCCTTCCACCAGGCGCGGAGGTTGTCGGAGGCGCCGGTGACGGGCTTGCCGTTCTCCGGGATGATGCCGTAGACGAAGCCCTGCGCGTTGCAGACCTCCATCATCTTGAGCATGTACTTGAGGATCCCGTCCTGCGCGCGCGACATCTTCTTGCGCCGCGCCTGCTCCTGCGACTGCCGCTGCCTGCTGCTGCTGGCCTCGTGCTTGGCGCCGCCGGAGCCGCCGGAAGGGCGGCCGCTCTGCTGCTCCTCCTCCTTGAGGCGCCTGAGCCGCACGCGGTCCCGCCACATGCGGCGCTCCAGCTCCTCGATGCCGTCCACGTCGTCGTCGCTCACCATCATCTCGTCCAAGGGGAAGCTCATCGTCGTCGTCATCTCCTCGGTCGCCGGAACCGGCGCCGGGTTGACGAGGTCGCCCTCTCCAAAGAAGCACTCGCCTGCCCCGAACCCGAACAGGGCCTTGTCACCCGCCGCCATGCGCTGATCCAGCATCAGCGCCCCTCCTCCTCCCATCATCGGGCCGCGCGTAGAGGCAGAGGCACTGAGGCAGGCAGGCACACCACACGGGAAGGAGCTTGCGCTACTTGGTAGCGAGTAGTGGTGGAGTGGAGTTGTCACGGGCGCAGCGGAGCTATATATCGATCGGGGCGACCGACCGTGTGAAGCTGTGTAGGAGACGTCCCCAAATTTGCGTTGCATGGGCCGCGGTAATAGGAACTGAAATGACGTGTACTCTCCTACACTTTTCACCATGTGCGAATTCACAAGTAGCTCAAGCCGTTATTCGACGAAATGTTAGCGCCGTTAATTAGTGACCTAATAATATCAGCTATACCATGAGCGAGGTTGTCATTGAGATGATGGGACATGGAAATAAAGCAATGTGAGTGGCAACCAAAAGGCAATTATGCACGTTTATTCCGCCTAATTAAGACTCTTTTTTTTGTTCTTGTTGGAGCTACTAGTTTTGCGCTTAGGATAATTAGTTCAAAAATTATCTAACTTCTCTCTTTTATTTGATTTTGTTTCTGTGCACGGAGAGAGTTAAGAAAATATAGCCTATATTGATAGAGGATTTATTTGTATAGGTGAAAAAAGACAGTCAATCTGGGCCTTTATTACTGGTGCAATCATGCAAGCATCGTGCAGTACTCAGGTAGTAAGGTAACACAATTAGCCCGAGCAAAAGCATATACAGCAGTTCGTGTGTGTCAACCAGCACCGGCCACGGAAGGGAACCGAGAAGAAGTCGTGTCTGCTGAAATGATCGTGGATTATAAGCCATAAGTACTGCTGGCTAGTTTGGTATGCGAAAAAAATATTGTTGCAGCTTATAATCCACGATCGTATAAGCCGAAACAAACGGGCTGATATATATGAACACCGTACCGAACACGCACCAATGCATGTGCTAGTGGAGAAAATGGAACAAAGCAGGTCATCTAGAGTAGACAAGGACAAAAGAGGGGGGAGATGGGAAGATTGAAAAAATGGAGCAAATACAGACAAGCATCGCAATTGGTGAGGAACTCGAATTGTTAGAAGACAACCGGCCACCCAAGGATCCATATGAGACCATGCATGGTCGCGTAACAAAAAATGAGAGAGAGAGAGAGAGAAAAAAAAGCTCAGCAACAGAATGCAATTTTTTTATTTGTCTGGTCACACATGCATGCAAACACGAGGCTAGCTGAAACACAATGTCATGTAACAGCCCCGCTAGCTGTTCGTCAGCGTTGTATATGCTGAACACATAGGTGGCAGCACCGCAGCAGCACTATCACTCCATGACCATGATAGTATTTTGCTTTAACAGTTATAACATTTATAAATGGATAAATGTTGCGCTATGGGAAGCAGTTCAGGAAATGCAGTTGGATAACAACACTGAAGACTCCATTGCTTTGGACGGCAGACAGAGAATACACGACCAAAAGTGCTTATCGTGTACAATTTGAAGGCACCTTCAGTAAATTGAAGATTATGCCAATTTGGAAAGCTGTGACTGAACCCAAATACCGTTTTTTTCCACCGCATGGACATTGCTGCACAAGAAGGTTCTCACCGCAAAAAACTTAAGCAAACGGAACTGGCAAAATGATCTGATCTGTAAGTTGTGTGGCGTCCATCCGGAAACACCAACGCATCTTTGCAAGGGCTGCCCTTTTCCTAAGGAGGTGTGGAGCTTTGTAAAACAATGGTTGGGATGGTCAATATAGTGGATTAGGTGGCAATGAGGGGGGTCGCTACATGGTTACTGGCGAAAATGTTGTCTCAAATTCGACAGAAGGCAAAGGGAAAAGATAGACGAGATTATGATCTGCGAGAAGCGATAGTATTTTGGTCCAACAGTTAACATTTGAGTGGCTAAATGTTAACTGTCTGATAAGTATTTTAGCGTGTTTATTTACAAACACTGCATATGAATGTCTCTGAACAATATCATAGGTGTGACCGTGTGAGTATGTACATACTCGTACGTGTGGCTGTATCCATGTACATGATTGGGCCTGTATAGTATTATGTTTTTTTAATCAAAAACCAATAAGGCACGGGAGGTCCTACCCACATGCGTGCGTCTCATGGCCATCGGATCTATCACCTTGAAGCTATGTACTGTCAGAGAAGGAAACTAGGGCCCTGCAGACGGATGGTTGGGGGAGGTGGTGCATCTCCAATCTCGATTTATCCAGGTAGGGCACGCACACGTTAACTCTATATATCGGCTTAAATCTCACGGCGGACGGCTATTATTCGGTTGGTTTGCTGGGACGCTGAGCTGAGATGGACCTATCCTAATCAGGCCCACTGCACTAATTAATCTGACACTAACACCACCTCCCTTTCCGTCCTACCGTCTGGACGTCGACGTGCATGCCTGTGAAGCTTGCTTGCATTGGTGTCGGCAGGGCAGCCAGCTGTGTGTGTGGTACGGTGTAGGTATGTGCAGCAGAAGTAACATCGCTTTCAGGAGTCGAGTCGGCCATCAGTATTATTCAGTAGTGCCAGCGACAAGGAGATAGAGCTGCCTCGCTCAATTCTTCTGAAGTTTTACTGGAATTTTAATCTGGATGCAGCCTTCCTAAGCTATAACCTCAGGCCTTAAGCAACATACGCCTACCTATGAGTTGAACCATGCATGCTGCCATGCCAAATGGATCGGATGAAATTAAACTAGTCTGCAAGATCAGGACGGAGATTTGCACCAACGTGCGTGTCTGCTCCATCCTTTGATGTGTTTGTTCATTCATTCAAGTCAACTAGACTAGCCTGCTGCTGCAAGTTGTAATCAACTATTACTCCTCTAATTAAGTAGTAGTGTATATAAAGTTAAATAAATGGCAGCAATGATCAGGTCAATGCTTTACATATTTTATTATCAGTCTTTTCGCTGATGATGCCTCGTCTGATGTACTACACAATATATGAGCACTGATTTGTTTAGCACAACTTGACTCCCTTGGAGGCTCAGCTAACATTTATTTTTCTCTCTGTGTGTTTTCTTTAGTTGAAACCAACATTTCATAGTAACATTGTCAACGACGAATATAATCCTCTCACCCACCCACTCTGTTTCCGGCGAGGGATATGTTAGACTGATCTCTAACCTAACTGGACCCAACGGTCCAGTTGGGTCTTTGATTCGCGCCCTGATCGGGGCGCCCAGCCCACCATGGCTGGAGGGCCCCTGTCACCATGCGCTATAAAAAGAGGTGGGGGCCGGCAGCTCTTATCACGAGGTTGACCTGAGCCGAGCTCCCCACCGACATCTAAACCCTAATCCGATCAGAGAGGGGCGCAGCCAGTGACGGGAAGCCACCAGCCACGCTGCCCGCTCCATCGACGTCGACGTCTTCACCGCCCTCTTCACCGACCGTCGCTGCCCGTGCGTAGACATCACCAACGAACCTGATGGCGTCCGCTGAACCTTCCCCCTCTGCGGTGTCAGGTTCAGCACCCTCTCCCTTCCATCCTTGTCTCTCTAGTTCTACATGCATTAGGATGTACTACGTTCTTTATACCGAATAGAACCACTGTACCCGGCTAGATCTATGGTCCTAGTGATTCAACAGTTTTAACAATGGTACCAGAGCCACGTTTTTTCTAGGTTTTTTAGATCTAGAACGGGTAAACAGATTAGAAAAGGAAGAATGTTAGATCCAGTGCGGGTCGAACAAGAACAGAGGGTTCGGTTGAACCCTAACCCTAACTGGGTTAAGGAAAGAGGGTTCGGATGAACCCTAACCCTAACTGGGTTAAAGAAAGAAGGAGGGCTCAGCACGCGATGCCGAACCCTAAAAATCGTAGAGTCCCTCTGGAGAAGATAAACAGTGCCCATCTCAAAACCCTAACCCTAACACAGTTAACCCTAATTCCCATTCCAATCGGTCCAAACCGAGAAGAGCAAACAAGAACCAAAGAAGGGGAAAAGGGGAAGAGGGAGACCCAGAGGGATTGCCTCGCCGTCGTGCAGAACGACGCGCGGGGAGAAGAAGACCGAGCCCGAGGAGCTGCTCACCGGACTCAGGCCACAGGGGCGCCACGGCTAGGCCGCTCGACGGCGGCGTGCTCACCCGCTGGGGAGCGCACACGCCGGCGAGGGGGCCGGCGATGGCGCCATGGCTACCCGCTCCACCGTCGTCGCTCTCGGTTGCTCGCTCGGTGCTGCTGTGCTAAGGAGAGAAGAGAGAGCGGTGAAGAGAGAGAGAGGAAAGAGCAGAATGGCGCTAGGGTTCAAGGGCGCCGCGGCGGTCGCCGTTTTTTATCCTGCGATGGGCGCGGACGACCGTCAGATCGGCGCGGACAGCTCAGATAGAGCGGGTGAAAGGTCCTAATATGGCTAGAGGGGGTGAATAGCCTATTTAAAAATCTACATATCAACTAGAGCAATTTGATTAGTGTGACAAATACCGTAATGCAAACTTGCTCTAGCTCTACAAGGGTTGCAAGCCACCTATCCAACAATTCTAGTTGCAATGATTACTTAGGCACACAAACTTGCTATATAACTACTCACTACGAGCTCTCAACCTTGCTACTCTAAAGAGCTCAACTAGATGAATGACAATAATAAAGCAAGCTCTCAATTCTAATTACACTAAAGAGCTTGTATCAACTAGTTTGCAAGAATGTAAATAGGTGAGTAGGATAATTATACCGACGTGTAGGAGATGAACCAATCACAAGATGAAGATTATGCCAATCACCGGGAGAATGCAAAAGACAAGAGACAATCGATTTTCTCCCGAGGTTCACGTGCTTGCCAACACGCTACGTTCCCGTTGTGTCGACCAACACTTGGTGGTTCGGCGGCTAAGAGATGTTTCACAAACCTCGTCCACATGATAGGACACCGTAAGAACTGACCCACGAGTGAGGTAACTCAATGACACAAGCAATTTACTAGAGTTACCTTTTGGCACTTCACTGGGGAAGGTACAACTCCCCTCACAATCACCGGAGACGGCCACGAACAATCACCAACTCGTGCCGATCCTCCACCGCTGCACCGAGCCGTCTAGGTGGTGGCAACCACCAAGAGTAACAAGCAAAATCCATAGCGCAACATGAATACCAAGTGCCTCTAGATGAAATCACTCAAGCAATACACTTGGATTCTCTCCCAATCTCACAAAGATGATGAATCAATGATGGAGATAAGTGGGAGGACTTTGGCTAAGCTCACAAGGTTGCTATGTCAATGAAAATGTGCAAGAGTTATCCCTTGAGCCGGCCATAAGGCTATAAATAGAGCCACCATCAAATAGAGCCGTTATACCCCTTCACTGGTCAAATCGCGCTATGACCGGACGCTCCGGTCATACTGACCGGACCCTGGACACAGCGTCCGGTCCACAGATATAAGCCACGTGTCATTCTGAGTTAAACTTGAGCCGCCAGATCACAACGGCTATTAACTAACCGGACGCTCCGGCAAAACTGACCGGACGTAGAATCCTCAGCGTCCGATCATTTCCAGTAAGCTCCCCGAGGCGTATTTCTTCGACCGGACGCGTCCGGTCCACCTTGACCGGACACAGACCAACGTCCGGTGCAATACCCTCGGTACTGTGTAGACCCGTCAGTTTGATCGGACGCACGCTGCTAGGGTCCGGCGCTTTCAGACCCAGCGTCCGGTCAGTTGACCGACGCCAGCGTCTTTGCGAGCAACTCGTTTTCACTTCTAACTTCTTCACCCTTGCTCCAATGTGCCAACCACAAGAATTTGCATCCGGCGCAATAGAAAATAGGCATTCCATTTTCCCGAAAGCGCCGAATCCCGCCGAGAGGGACCCAAACCCCTCTCAACCCTGCAAACACCACCTCCTTTGTAGATGTGCCAACACCACCAAGTGTATCACCTTGTGCACAAGTGTTAGCATATTTTCACAAACATTTTCAAGGGTGTTAGCACTCCACTAGATCCTAAATGCATATGCAATGAGTTAGAGCATCTAGTGGCACTTTGATAACCGCATTCCGATACGAGTTTCACTCCTCTTAATAGTATGGCTATCTATTCTAAATGTGATCACACTCACTAAGTGTCTTGATCACTAAAACAAAATGGCTCCTACATTTTATACCTTTGCCTTGAGCCTTTTGTTTTTTTTTCTTTCTTCTTTTCCAAGTTTAAGCATTTGACCATCACCATGCCATCACCATTGTCATGATCTTCGCCATTGCTTCATCACTTGTAGTAGTGCTACCTATCTCATAATCATCTTGATAAACTAGGTTAGCACTTAGGGTTTTATCAATTAACCAAAACCAAACTAGAGCTTTCAGCGGGCTGCCTTTTGGCCCAGGCGGGCGAGGGCGCAAGGCCGAAATCCCGGCCCAGGCCTAGGTTGCGGCCTGGGCGCGGGGAAGAGCGTAGGACAGCACGCACGCGGGCGTGGGCCGTGGGCCGTTTTGCCGTTTTGGGCCGTAGGAATAGTAAAGAAATGAATCAGTTTTCATTTTTTTCTTTTTTCAGTAAATGTTTATTTCCTGGAAATTGATTAATGGCTTAAAGAAAATAGAAAAGAGAATTTTCCTGTGGGTAAAATTCACTAAATTGAATTATTTTTCGCTACGTATTTAAAGATGTTATTTTCATTATTAAATTCGAACCAACGGGAGAATTTAATTTTGAAGATGGATATGTTTTAATTGATTATAATATTGTTATTATTCTGACCAACATTAATTAATGACAATATTATAATGATTTTTGTCATGCATTAATTCTATTTTTGCTCAACAGTGATGTAGAATTAGTGTAGAGAACAATTGTATGTTTTAATTTTGACCAACATTGGAATTAAGGCATGCAATTGTTATTGTTATTATTTATATTCCCACTCTATTTGAATTGTGTTTTCAGGCGGATATAACTTGATGAGTTGTATCAAAGAGATCCCTAGTCTCAAAGATTATAACTACATTGAGTGGAAGAAAAAGATCGACTTGGCCATCGTGACTGAGGTGGACTGGGTAGTCACCACACCGTGTCCCACAGAGCCTGTGCATCGGTGAGGGAGACAAACGAGGCTGATGCCGCTTGAGCAACTAGAGAGAGGGATTTTACATCCCAAAGAATGTCTTATGACCTTGAGCATAGGAAGTGGGTCACTGCCAACAAGAAGTGTTTGGCTGTGATAAAGAACATAATTGAGCTTGCAATTGTTGGCTCAATCCCAGAGTGTGACATTGTCACCGAGTATCTCGAAAGAATAAAGAGTCAGTTCACTGGCTCTTTAAAGACATATGCTACTCAGCTGATAAAATAGCTGGTGATAGAGAGGTACTCAGGTAATGATGGCATAAGAGAGCATATACTAAAGATGAGCAATTTGGCATCCAAGCTAAAACCAATGGATCTGGCTCTCAAGAATGAGTTCCTTATCCATCTGATTTTTGTTTTCTTGCCAAAAGAGTTTGACACTTTTGTTGTCAACTACAACATACAGCCCGAGAAGTGGAACATGGAGAGGCTCATGGCTATGTGTGTACAAGAGGAGGAGAGAATGAAAGCTGCCAATGGTGGCTCTATCAATTATTTGAAAGAAAATAAAAAAAAAGAATCCTAATGCTAACTTCTCCTCAAAGTCAAAGGGAAAGGGTCCCATGCTGCATCAGCCTCAGCAAAATAAGTTCACAGTAGAGAAAGATCAATGTCTCTACTGCAAGAAAATGGGACATTATAAGAAAGATTGTCCCGATTACCTAAAGATGATCATGGCAAAGAAATATGAGAACATTATTACGTTCATAAATGAATCCCTGTATGTACAGTATTCGAAATCTACTTGGTGAATTGACTCAGGTGCAACTATTCATGTTGCTAATTCTTTACAGAGATTCTGTTCGACGAGGACTACGCAAAGAAGCGAAAGACACGTTAAAGTCGCAAATGGAGTCCGAGAAGAAGTTGAAGCCGTTGGCGATCTTTCCTTAGAGCTTGCTGATGATTTCAAACTTATACTTAGAGATGTTCTTTATGTTCCCTCGTTACAGAGGAACTTGATTAGTGTTTCATGTTTGGACAATGATGGATATGATTACCATTTTAGAAATGACAAATGTAAGATAACATTTAATGATGCATGTGTTGATCTTGCTATCTTACAAAATAAGCTTTATTTATTATCACTACGTGATGATGTGAATGTTGTATGCGATGATGGGAATGTTGCGTGCGACAATGTGAATGTATCCTCGTCTGTGGATGTAAACAGAAAATGAAAGAGAGCTCATGATGCGTTGTCGAAATTATAGCACTGTCGTTTAGGCCATATTTCGAGGAGGAGAATAGAAAGACTAGTTAAGAATGATATTCTTCCTTCATTAGAGCTCTCAGATTTAGAACAATGCAGAGATTGCATAAAAAGAAAGTACGTAAAGAAAATTAAGAAAGATGCCAAATGAAGTGCAGAAATTCTATAGATTATTCACACAGACATCTATGGTCCCTTTCCTGTAAAGAGTGTGGATGGTTATGATTTGTTCATAACATTCACAGATGATTACTCCCGTTATGGCTATATTTATCCAATCAAAGAAAGAACAGAAACATTGGATAAATTTAAGATATTTAAGGTAGAAGTTGAAAACCAATACAATTTAAAGATTAAGATAGTTAGGTCTGACCATGGGGGGGAGTACTACGGTCGGCATACCCCATATGGCCAAGTTCCTGGACCTTTTGCAAGGTTCTTACAGGAGAATGTTATAGTAGCCCAATATTCTACACCGAGCGAACCTCAATAGAATAGAGTAGCTGAAAGGCGCAATCGTACCCTAATGGATATGGTGCGCAGTATGATAAGTTACTCCACCTTACTGATGAGCCTGTGGATGGAGACGTTAAAAACTGTCATTCATATTCTCAATAGAGTACTAAGTAAGTCGATGCCCAAAACACCATATGAGTTGTGGACAAGAAGAGTACCCTCACTAAACCACTTACGTATGTGGGGGAGTCCTGTTGAGGCTAAAGTATTTAACCCAAACATTGAGAAGTTAGATCCCAAAACAGTGAGTTGCCATTTCATTGGTTACCTAGAAAAGTCAAAAGGTTTTTGTTTTTACTGTCCAGACAGACATATAAAGTTTATGGAAACGAGACACGCTGTCTTCCTAGAGGATGAAATGATGAGGGGGAGCATGGTAGCAACAACAGCCTCAACAGAAGATGTGCCAAATGTGGAGGCCCCTAGAAGGTTTCAAAGAGTTAGAAAATCAGCTATTCCTGCTGACTATGAAGTGTACAACACTGAGAAATTTCAAATGAAGGATGATCCCACCTCATTTGAAGAAGCCATGAGAAGTGATCATTCATCGAAGTGGCTTGAGGCCATGGAAGATGAAATGAGATCTATGAATGCTAATAAAGTTTGAGATTTAGAAATAATTCCTAAAAGAGTCAAGACAGTAGACTGTAAATGGGTCTACAAAACAAAACTTGACTCTCAAGGAAATATAGTGAGATATAAAGCGCGACTTGTGGCAAAAGACTTTACGCAAAGAGAAGGGATTGATTACAATGAGACATTTTCTCCAGTCTCATGTAAGGATTCCTTCAGAATCATAATGGCATTAATGGCACATTACGATTTATAATTACAGCAGATGGATGTAAAGACGGCATTTCTCAATGGGGACTTGGAGGAAAATGTTTACATGGCACAACCGAAAGGTTTTGTCATGGAAGGAAAAGAACGAATAGGATGCCGCCTAAAGAAATCTATTTATGGACTAAAACAAGCTTCAAGACAGTGGTACTTGAAGTTTGATCAGACAATAAGAAATTTTGGATTTAAAGAGAATATAGAGGACAATTGTGTCTATACAAAGTTTAAGAATGAAAAGTTCATCTTTCTTGTCCTGTATGTGGATGATATATTACTTGCTAGTAGTGATGTCAGTCTACTACTGGAGACAAAGAAGTTTTTATTCTCAAAATTTGATATAAAAGATCTTGGTAAAGCTTCGTTTGTTCTAGGGATCGAGATTCACCGAGATAGAAGTAAAGGGGTATTAGGTCTGTCACAAAAGGCATACATAGAAAAAATCTTAAAGAAATTCAATATGCACAAATATAGTCCCTCACCTGCTCCTATAGTCAAGGACGACAGATATGGGGATTTTCAATGCCCTATGAACCAATATGAGATCGATCAAATGAAAGCGGTTCCATATGCTTCAGATGTTGGAAGCTTCCAATATGCTCAAGTATGTACGCGCCCTGACTTGGCATTTATTATCGGGTTACTTGGCAGATTCTAGAGCAATTCTAGAATAGAACACTGGAAATTGATAAAGAAAGTCTTGCGTTATTTGTAAGGAACGAAAGGCCTCATGATGACATATAGAAGATCTGATTCACTTCATATAGTGGGATATTCAGATTCTGATTACGCGGGAGATGATAGAAAATCCACGTTTGGATATGTATTCACTCTCGCAGGGGGAGCTATTTCATGGAAAAGCTCAAAGCAAACCGTCACTACATCGTCCACAATGTATGCTAAGTTTGTAGCGTGTTATGAGGCAACGAGGCAGGTGAACTGGCTAAAGAAGTTCATATCCGGTTTGAAGGTGGTTGACGATATCTATAGACCACTTAAGTTATACCGCGATAATAATCCAGCAGTACAATATGCTCACAACAATAAGTCAAGTGGTTCTACCAAACGCATTGACATAAAGTATTATGTTGTGAAAGATAAAGTCCGGGATCAAGTCATAAGTCTTGGATCAAGTCATAAATCTTGAGCATATAAGTACAGTAAAGCTGCTCGCGGATCTGCTTACAAAAGGCTTATCACCCAACGTGTTCAGAGAACATGTAGCCGGCATAGGTTTAAGGGAAAGCCTATAATTCCTGGACAAAAAAGGCCCAAAGATAAATATTTATTTCAGAACAGAGTAGTGTGTTGTAGCTGTTAAATCTATCGGCAATGGACCGTGACGATGAGACATGCTCTATGCGCTAATCTGTAATGGAATGAATAAAAGTAAATGATATGAAAGTGAAAAATGGAAAGAGATCAATAAGGAGATTGTTAGATTGATCTCTAACCTAACTGGACCCAACGGTCTAGTTGGACCTTTGATTCGTGGCCTAATCGGGGGCGCCCAACCCACTATGGCTGGAGGGCCCCTGTCACTCTGCGCTATAAAAAGAGGTGGGGGCCGACGGCTCTTATCACGAGGTTGACCCGAGCCGAGCTCCCCACCGACATCTAAACCCTAATCCGATCAGAGAGGGGCGCAGCCAGTGATGGAAAGCCAACAGCCGCGCTGCCCGCTCCATCGACGTCGACGTCTTCACCACCCTCTTCACCGACCGTCGCTGCCCGTGCGCAGACATCACCAACAAACTTGATGGCGTCCGCTGAACCTTCCTCCTCTGCGGTGTCAGGTTCATCACCCTCTCCCTTTCATCCATGTCTCTCTAGTTCTACATGCATTAGGATATACTACGTTCTTTATCTCAAATAGAACCACCGTACCCGGCTAGATCTATGGTCCAGTGATTCAACAGTTTTAACAGGATCAACGCATGTAGCAGCAGTTCGCTCGATCGCTGCACTGCACATGCTGACATGCATGCCGATGATGGAATTCAGTTCAGTTTACAGATAACGAGCTCTCTTTCCTTCTCTGGCCGGCCTCCCGGATCGCACAGGTTCAGTGAACGACGCTGTGTGGTGGGGGTGGGGGAGGGGGGGCGCGCTTGCGGGCGGGGCCACGTGGTAGGATGGGAGGGCGTGGAGGAAGTGGCAGTGACAGGGACGTGCTCCCTGGCCGTCGGACACGCGAGGATCTCATTGGATCATGGTGGATCCGGTTCCCGTGGGGAAACCGGAGGCACGGATCTTTGGGAATTGCGAGTTTGGGACCTCGCGCTCGCCCGCTCCTTCCGCTTGCTTGCATTTGCATTTGCATTTGCTTCAGATCGAGTTCGTTCAGAGCTCCAGTGCACTGCATCTGCAATTCTGCATGGCTGAAGCAGTAGTAGTAGGACGTACTACAAGTTGCCAGAGCTCCGTTGCCGTTGCTTGGATCCGGTGCCAAATCATCTTTAGCATTCACCTGTCCATGTTCACATAACTTGGGACCAGTTCTTTTGTTTTTCCCTGAATTATTACCTGAATTATTACCTCACCTGCAAACACAGTGATAATTCACTGAACCTCTAGTAGCGAGTCGAACCCTGGCTTGTTGCAACAAAAAAGAGAAAACTCAGTCTCTCACCGTGTAGTGTGTACCCATCTTCAGATATACACGCACTGCAGGCACGTCCAAAAAAACAGCCAGCTTTCAAGGCCTTTTCTCGACCCTACAATTCAAGAAAATTTATATTTAACTGTAATGTCTCGGGGAGGTCTTCCCCAAAATGTCGAGTTTTTCTGAATTTCTTTTTTTGAGCAGAGAGTTTTTTTTTCTGAATTAACTCACCTCGTCATCATATCATATTCATAGTATAACCTTGGTGTTTGCTGCCTTTTGGGCTGCGGATTCTCTGAATACGAGATTGGATGAGCACCCGAGCATTTGCCGTGGGCTTGGCACATAACAACACAACGGCCAGTTCCCATGATATGGGCCCAAAGTGGAGCGATTCCTACAGAAACGGCCTGCATACAAGCCCACAGAACGTTGACAGCCCCCCTGGCTCCTTCTCCCTTCCCTTCCCCCACTAGAAAAAACCGCCCGACCGCACGCCTGCGCTTCACGTGGGCCCACGCCGCTCTATTTCCCATGCCTACGTGTGCCCACGCGGTGCCGCGCTCGATTTGCGCCCGTATTGTTCCCACGCCTGTTGCTCGCGCCCCTTCACACCCACGTGCATGCATGTGGACCTATCAACTGCACCATGCGAGTATGGCAGATAGGTCCTACTGCAACATGTGCAACACCAGATCTACTTTTATAGTATTTTAATAAGACACTTGCAACATACGTACGAAACAATTGAAACAATTTCAACATACGTCTAAAACACCAGGGAAAATACGTGTGTAGCCATTGCAAAACATATGCAACATTCGGATGAAACACTTGCAACATATGTGTAAAACATATGTAACATTCAGATGAGACATTTGCAACATATATAAAACAAATACAACATCTAGATAAAATACTTACAACACACGTCTGTAACAGCTGAAACATTTAAAAAAATACACTTGCAACATACACTTTCAACGCAACATCTTCTTGCTGCTTGGGCGAATCCAGGCTCGTCGATGCAGAGTTTGATGCCGACATGAAGCTCGATGCCATGGAGGTCGTCAGTGCGGAGCTCATCGACGGCGGCGCAGAGCTCGCCAGCAACACGCGCAGAGCTCAGTGATGACGCGTGAATGTCGACTGCGTGGAGCGCGTCAACAACACGGGGCTCTACGTCGGCAGCGCATGCGGAGCTTGCCGGCAGCGAGCAGAGAGCGGGTGGGGTATGGTCATGACACGCGTGGAGCGGGTGGCTGCGTAAGTTCGAGACGAGGAGAAGATGCTCAAGCTCCACAACATTCTACCTCTCCCTGTTGCTTTGAATGGAGAGACGGAGGAGAGAGACGAGATGGAACCGGATAGGATAAGTCTAAATGGCCACCAGACAAGAACATCGGATATTTGTATGGTGGATACAATGCTACAATACGTGGACAACATGAGGCCACGCAGCGTTGGATGTAGCGTCCGGACCCAGGACGGATGCCCGCGGTGGTGCATTGCGCGGGAAAAAACTTGTCAAATCCAACATCTCTAAAAAAAAAAAGGGGGAAAACAAAGGCATCGTGAGTGCTATTGCTACGAGATTGATGAACACTACTAGTGCAGTAGTAATAGGCCACAAACGTTCCCCAAATCTAACAAAGGTACATATGAACTAGAACATACGAACACATTGGGAGTACAAGTTACCGAAAAAGTCAGTCTCCTCTAGAGCAATATTATAAATCATGGCTCCGGAGCAATATTATAAATCATGGTTTCATAGGTATTGGCTACTATCTCAATACTTGTTCGCTGAACCTGTTTAACTGCAAGCTTATGGACACCATCTTCAATTTGACGCTGTAGGAATTCAACAAATTACCCTCTCATCGATGTAGATGATAGTACAAGAGTTAACCTTTTTCTAACCTAGGATATAGCATTACGCTTTTTCCCATCATTACAGTTTCAGAGCTACAAAACCCAGTTTCATCGGTATATCAGGCTGTTGTATAATTTGCTTAAGGAAGCAACTTTTATATTTTCAGTACAGGTCTTAGACACCACATGCTCATAAGCTTTGCTGCTAATACGACAAGAAGACTATATGAGTTAATATCAATCTGTCCCTACAAGGCTACAACAGAATAATTCTTTTGCTTCCCAAAGTCCTCTAATAACAAAAATAATTTAATGGGAAATTCACAAGATCTTTTGAGATGAGAGGAAAATCAAAGATGAAATTTGGATAAAAGTATGAGATTCTCCCAATGCCCATGGATATCTGGAATTGATTTTAAATTGCAACTGTATGTCTGGTCAAAAACATCTTTTTTTCCTTGAAAACTTCTGACCTATTAAGTGCACCAGTATAATGCCCGTGCTAATGCTACGGACTTTACAAATATCTAAAATATTTGTAAGAAAATATTTGTTTGCCAATGAACAAGATACTAAAAAAATCATACACAATAGAGGAAACATCTCAATTCATATATATATTGTATTAAAAATATAACAATACATGATGATACAGTGCGACCATACACAATATCTAGAAGTCTTCACCCATGTCTCCAGTTGTTTGTACCAAGTATATTGCCTCAGATAATCAACCAAGTACATTGCCTCAGATAATCAATGATGCCACACACAAGTCCATGCTTCCCTTTGTCCACTCCCACAAGGATAGAATAATCCATGACATTCACCGACTGCAAGTACAATAATTATGTTCACAAATGTTTTTATTGAATACATAAGTGTCAGTAATTGCGGCAATGATGCGCTTTATACTTACAGTGAGGAAAGACTTGTCATTCCAGATTGCATGTTGCAAAAGATGCCTTGTTCTTAACATATGCAGTAAGACACATCACCACCTGGCTTCCATAGCGACAACGATAAAATTGACTGCAAGTTTGCATTTGAGGTGTAAGTTAACCTGAAGCAATATTTATTTGATCATTCTGAACCTGGAATTACTCTGAAATTGATGTTACCTAAGTTGATCCATTCAAGACAATTGGTAAGGAGTTTGAAAAGAACAAATCAATTTGTGTTCTAAAATCCAGGGACTACATTCGGATGCTAATTAGGAGGATTAAACATGAGCTAATTATAAAACTAATTGCACAGTTGGAGACTAATTTGCGAGACGAATCTATTAAGCCTAATTAATCCATCATTAGCACGTATTTACTGTAGCACCAAATTGTCAAATCATGGATTAATTAGGCTTAATAGATTCGCCTTGTAAATTAGTCTCCATTTGTGCAATTAATTTTGTAATTAGTCTATATTTAATACTCCAAATTATTATCCAAACATTCGATGTGACAGGGACTAACAATTAGTCACTGGAACCAAACACCCCCTTATTTGCTTCTTTGATATACATTAATTGTTCATTAGTTCATAAACCTTTATGTTCTCAGGATGAAGAGCCCCAACAGCTAGTTTTAGATATATATTATATATATGTTATTATGCCATGCAAATTTCTCTAACTCCGTAACCAGATAAATCTGTAAGGGGAGCTCCAAACAGAAAAGGCTTAAATCTCTCTAACAACAATATGATATGCAGCACCTAAAAATCCTAAATCTTGAGTGTCAGATAGTATTTAGAGAACATAGCTAATGAGAGGACCTTGAAAAACAATAGTAGAAATAAATCACCTAGTAGGCCTTTGAGTGCATTAAAACATAGGCAAGTGTCCTCCACCAGTATAGGCCCATTCACCTATATGAAGAACAGGATACGGATTTTAACCAGACCAGAAAGCTCATGGAATTTAGAATTCAGAAATATGGAAGTACCTGAGATTCTCAGTTATATATGTCAAATCATATCCAGATATTCTCAGCTATTCTCAGCTGTACTTTGCAGAGTTAGCAATGCAAGCTCACTGTACAAATACCAATATACCATTAAAATAAACCATTGTTCCGCTAATAAGCTACATACAGCTATTTCAATAGGGCGATAGCCAAGAACAAGCTGAGCACCAATATCTTCAGACACCCTCCTAGCTGCCCGGAACTACCAAAGTACAGTATATGAGATGCATAATTTGGAAACTGAAAGTACACAAAATTAAATGCACTGGAAAACCATACATGGATGACCAATAAAATGTATGCCCGTGCTAACGCTATGGTGACACTTCGTCCATGCACATAAAAAAATGATCAAGTTCCAATGGCAAATACACTCAGGAAATAAAGGTTAAGCCATTCACTGTACACATGAGCATGTACCAGACGATGTTTAAGACAAAAATGATCAAGTTCCAATGGCAAATATATATAAATCACAACAGTAGAAACTTCTATATAGTACCACTAAAGCAACGAAGTTCAAGTTCTGAAGGTATAAATACAGTTGTAAGCTGCAGTTTAACAATCTAGTAATATACTTCTTCTAAGAAGCACAGGTACCAATTCAGTATGATGATGACCCTTGAGCACCAACACATATACTAATTCTTTTCAGATGTACAAAAGCTGTTGTGACCCACAAAAGCTTTCATTAAAAAAAGCACGATAATTGGCAGTCATATAATTTACCAGACTGCAGGTTTTTACACGGAATCCATACGGCAAAATTCCCAAACTGCAGGTTGTAACCTCAATTGTTTCCCTCATTTTTTTACTGTCTTTTTTTGTTTGTTAAGCTGTTCTTGTACCAGTCATATTTAAGATTCAAGGTTACTAACATTAGCAAACACATTGCTGAGCTGTTGCAGCAGGTCCACCAGGGAGTGGCTAACGTTGTGTGGCTTCCCTGCAAGTAGAAACCCTTTACTGAAGCAACAACGTGGAGAAGCTTCTCATTGCAAACCTTAACCTGGGCACAGATGCACTCCTTCATTAGGCGTATGCTCATACCCACACGCCTAAATTGGCTACTGCAGGGTTGCGATTCAACTCAAAAGTGCAAATCAAATTGAATGGCTACTACACCAATGCGAACGAACTCCAATTTTGTTAGTGCATTGAAGTGTGTGCATGAGAACTCACCTCGATTTGTTAGTGCAGGCGAGGATGTCCAGCAGCCGGCGGACGTGCGCCTCCGCCTGCTCCACCATCGCGTACTCCTCCGCGGGGGCGGGCCTGTGGGCCTGCGGCGGCCGAGACCGGGGGCGGACCGCCGGCTGTGGTCACCCGCCGCGCGGGGCGACCTGAGTTGCCGCCAGGCCGGCCTGGGTGGCCGTGGGGGCGCCTTGGGGACCTGCGGCGGCCGGTGCTCCAGGAGGCAGGACGCCCCCGCGGCAAACGGAGGGAGGACGTGCTGGTGCTCCCCTTAGGCCTGTGCACGACGACGACTGGAGTGTGGCGGCGGCCAGGGTTTTCGGGTCAAGCCTGGTGAAGCCTGGTCAAGGGTGCGCGGGCGGTGACCCCCGGCATGCGCTGGCTGAACGAGGGGCGCTTGAGCGCGACGCCTGGCAAGCGTGCGCAGGTTGCGACTGGGCGCGTGGCGGCGTGAGTACTGGCGCGCAGCTGTTCCCGCACGCGCAGGCGCGTGCATGCCTACCCCTACGGCCCAGGCGGGCAAGGTTGCCTCCTAGCTCGGGTCATGAGGTGGGACCACCAGCTTGCTCGAATGACCTGATGGGCGGGCTCGGGCGCCGGCGTGTGCTAGCCTGCCATGGTGGCTGTCCAGACAGGGGAAACCACCCTGCAATACCAGCCAGGGGGTTTTCTAACCGGCTTGGCAAACTTTAAGGTGCTAAATACATGGTTTTGTAGATAGAGGGGTTAAGTAGACACCCAATGATACGTGAGGGGATCATTTAGACTTTTTCCCATCAAACAATTACCATCGGCCGTCGGATTGGGTTTCGTGAGGCTTTATTTTAGCCTTTGATTTTAACGTAGATGAGACGATTCGCTGCGTGTATTTTCCCAGGTGCATAATGATTAGAGACTTTCAGTAAAAGACCTTTTTTAAATGGATCTAGTATAATTTTGACTGATCCGTTATAGTAGAAGAAGAGATTGATAAATTTGTAAGCATATTTCATCGAGAGCCCAAATGTTATTGGCATCTATATCAACAAGGTCTTATCCTACATGCTGCTATGTATATTAATAAGGCAATAACTATTCTTCACGCGCCTAATGAACAGAAGGCATTGGATCCCCACGCTTACCGCCAGCCTCCTCCCGTCACCGAGTCTTCTTCATTGCAGCATCCCCGCCACCGCTGCTCAACACCACGGCCGAGCTAAACGGGTGGCGCCACCGCCCCCACCCCCGCCACCGCTCTAGCTCTTCCCATCCAGATGTCCACAGCAGCCCGCGCCAGGAGGCTCTCGCTGCCTTGCTGCCCCACCATGGAACCGCCAGTCCTCCCTTCCCCTCCAAAACCTCCTCTCTAAGACCGGTACATCCATTTTCCCTTGGTAACCCCGGAACCTTAAATCCCTAATCTCAGCACCTCAATTCTTCCGTCGATTGGAAGAACAGGAGATGCGTATTGACAAACTTTGCTTTTGTGGTTGTAGCATTGACTCTTACACTACAATACAAATGTCTCGGTTCATGATTATCTGTCTCGGATCAATATAGAAATATATGCTATGTAAATTCGCCCTCACAAGGTAACAATTCTGAGCTACAAAATGAATGTGGTGGCAATGGTCTAACAAGGGCTCTTGTAATGAAATACCAAGATGGGTTGCCCTGCCACCATGGGTTTCGGGAGAAATCAAATTTGACGAGGCTCAGGATTAAGTTCATTTGCCACAAAATCAAAGCATAAACCAAAATCAAAGTATATGAGAAGCCACACTTATATTTTGCTATTATTAATCAAAGCGAGCGTCACTGAGGAAGCAGCTTCCCTGCGAATTGGGGCGCGCAAATACAGGGTTAAATATCAAAAGTCAAGGAAGCAGCTTCCCTGCCATGAAGCAAGCGAACTTGTTACTCCGGGAGTACTCGTAGGGCACGCCGGCCACCGTGAGCAGGCTCTCCAGCACCTCCTTGACCCGGTCAGGCTCCGCCGTCTCACACTCGAGCTCGTAGCTGGTCCCGAAGTCGAACCGCGTCTCGTCGAGCTCCAGCACGAGGCCGCCACCGCCATCCTCGAGCTCGTAGTCGTAGACTGCGCGCCTGTTCCTGAAGCCGCCGAGGCAGATGAAGGGCGCGGCGTCCCCGCCAACGCCGTACTCGGCGGCGACGAGGCGGATGATGGGGGAGTCGAGGCCGCCGAGGAGGGCGGGGTCGTCGGCGCAGGCGAGGGCGAGCGCGGGGTCGAGTGGCTCCTCGACCTCCTCGACGCGGCTGACGCCGGCGTCGATCCGCGGGCGGCGCTTGAGCGCGAGGACGGCGCGCTCGGGGGCGCGGTCGTCGGGCCCGTCGTAGAGGCGGACGCGGAGCGCGGCGGTGGCGGCGGCGAGCGTGCGCGCGGCGGCGTCGAAGAAGAGGTTCCGCTGGGCGTGGGTGCGGCGTAGGCGGGGCGCGAGGAAAGCGGACAGACGGCGGTGCGCGGCGGCGTCGGGGAGGCGGAGCTTGATCTCAACCTCCATGGGGAGGATGGGGTGATCGCGGGTTCGGGCCCCGGGCTGGCGGGGTGGAGAGGCCGATGCCGATGCCGATGCGTTGGGCCTTGGTGGGCGCGGCGCCCGGCGGCGGGTGGAGGAGGTGGAGGAGGGGGTTGGAGGTCTGCGGGCCCGGGACCGGGGACGGGGTGGTGTAGCCGGCCGGATCCTTGATGGTGGCTGCTGGGGTGCTCCCCGCGGCGGCGCGGAGGTGCTCTTCGAGCTCGTAGCGGTCGTCGGAGCTGAGCTCGATGCGGGTAGGGTTGCGGCGCAGCATTGGCGGATGGATACGATGAGATCGGGACGAAGGGCAGGGCACTGGTTGGTGGCAGGGGAAAGGAACAAAAAGTCCAAGTTACCTCCTCCACTATCGTAAAATTTCGTTTTTCCTCGACTGTAAAATCGAGCAAAACACCTCTCTCATCGCCTGTTATTGAAGGCGATTTTATTCTTTGTTCTTTTTTATTTATTTCGGCTGAATCTTTAAAAAATTATAGTAAATTATAGAAAAATAATAAAATAAAAAATCTAATTTTGTTGGACTCCACATAAATATATGATATGGTTTGCTTTAGTAAAATGTTTTTGCTGTGGCTTTAGATCTATATTTTTCTGTAATTAATTGGAATAATTTATAGCTGCAGTTTCTATGGTCTAATTGTGATGAATTTTTTATAGTGAGCTAATTATTGTATGATTGAACTGTAGTAAAAATTTCATACTCATTGGATCATGTATAACTTAGTTATATATTTATTTATATTTAACCAACACAAACCTAAATAAAATCTATAACTAAATTATATATGATCCACTGAGTATGAATTTTTTACTACAGTTTAAGTATAAAATAATTAGTCCATCATAAAAATTTCACCATAATTGGACCATAGAAACTACCAACAAGATTGGATTTTCTATTTTATAATTTTTCTGTAATTTTATGATTTTTTAAAGATTTAATCAAAATAAATAAAAAATAAAAAAACAAAATCGTCTTCAAAACCACTTATACTCGGGCTAGGGAGGTGAGATGAATGATTTTAAAAATTGAGGGAGATGTTTTATTTGGTTTTGGAGTACAACGAGGAAAAACGAATTTTCGTTAAAGTTAAGGGAGGTAATATTAGACTTTTTCGTAGGGAAATAGCTGCAGCGAGCGAGCACGGCCAGAAAGCGACTTCTGGGCCGTGGCCCCCCACCACCGTACACGGACGGAGCGACCGTGAGGCGCGACGGCTGTTCGTTTGGATGCGACTCCTCCGTAAATAATCATAAATTTCTAGTAAAAATAGTATTTTTGTCGAACACAGTTCTTAAACCAGCCCTATACGAACCAGCCAACCGTAGGCCGGCGGTGCCGCAACCCAACACTGCTGACCTCCAACCCCTTCCTCTCCGCTCCACCACTGGTCAACGAATCTTCCTGCAGTGTCCGCCGCCGCTCAACGGAACTCCACTCCTCTCCCCACAGCAACCGCGGGTCCGATCCGATCCCACCTCATGGAGAAAGCTGCGCACGTTGCCGCCGGCGCGACGCAGGACTCGTATCCGCACAGGTCGTAGCCCCAGCCCCCATCCTCAGTTCCTCACCCTCTGCTTCATCCGCCTGCTTCATCCTCAGTTCATGCTGTAGCTGTAGACGGCACTCTTATGCAGTGCTAGCAGTATAGTATACAGGCAAAAGACAGTCTTTCTCTGGTCTGACCCAATGGTTTATGTGCAGTTTGAATGGCCATATACTATAAATGTGTGCAAATTGTTGTGCCAGGTCAAGCAAAAGCAGTTGTATAGCAATCTGCAGTGCCAATTTTTCTAGTCCACCATTCAGTTTTCCTTTCAGATCTCTTAACGACAACAAGGCATTTTGAGTCACATCCTTGTTTCCTAAAACAAAACAACTTTTTAGATAATGGATGAAAATAGAGAGAAGGATACATGTAGCATTGTGGCAATTTTGGGACCATGGACCATACACCAAGATTTACGTTCCCACCTCCCGCTGTTGCATCTCTAGCCTCTAGGTATTTTTTGCCGCTTCATTCATCTGATGCAGCAACAAAAAATCACGTTCATCCGCAGGCTTGACGCAGTGAGGCATGACTCTGCTGAAGCGATTCCTGAAAGGTGATTTTAATTATATTGCTTCTAGGGCCATGTTGTTCTTTCGTGAATGAACATGGATACTAATATTTGGCCAGTGCGCCAGACTCGCGGTGGTCACAGGAGGAAACAAAGGAGTTGGCCTAGAAGTATGCCGCCAGCTTGCTCTCCAGGGTGTGACAGTTATCCTTACAGCAAGGGACGAGAAACGAGGAAAAGATGCCGCCGAGACCCTTCGCCGTGAATCCGAACTCCCAAATATAATCTTCCATCAGCTCGATGTCAGAGATGATGACAGTGTCGCCACATTGGCCCGGTATATTGAAAGAAGATATGGGAAGTTCGACATCTTGGTAAATCTCCTATTTTTGAATTAAATGACACCACTTTGTGTTTTTGAGTACACATAATTGATGATATGGTGGGTGATACAGGTGAACAATGCAGCTATTTCAGGAATTGTAGCAGATGAGGAAGGCCTGAAAGCTCTCAACATTGATGCAGAGACATTGGTACTTAGATTGTTCTTTAGATTTGGCAGCTTCTGTTTATTTCAGGTTCAGAATGCATCTGCAGTCTTTTGGAGTCAGAATCTCAATATATAATTTAATTACTTTGCGTTTTTCTGTATTGGGTCTGTTGAATTACAGTTTGTTTTTTCATTATGTGGCCATAAATACCCTGTTATTGGTACTACAAGCAATGATAAGTGCTTCGGCCTTCGGTCACTCATAAATGAATGTTTGTGTTTCAGACATCTGGCAGGGCGGCTAATCTTCTCAAAGAAGTATTCCAGAATACCAATGATGAGGCATTCAACTGTCTCAATACCAATTACTATGGATGCAAACGAGTAACAGAGGCTCTTCTTCCCCTTTTGAAGCTATCTACATCAGGAGCAAGGATTGTCAATGCCTCCTCACTTGCGTCGGAGCTGAAGGTGCATCAGCTATATTTGTTTTCCTTTTTTCTACCCTGAAACTCCTGAATTTGTGCACGGACAGAGAAGATATCTATGTTACTCACCCTCATTCATCGTAGCTCATGCATGCATTTGATATTGTTGCCAGAGAATGCCAAATGAGAAGCTGCGAAACGATTTGAGCAACATCGACATCTGGGACGAGGATCGGATAGAAGTAGTGCTCAACACATTCTTGGAGGACCTGAAGAGCGGGCAGCTAGAAGAGGCCGGGTGGCCCATGATGCTACCAGCCTACAGTGTATCGAAAATGGTCATCAATCTGTACACCAGGATTATGTCAAGGAGGTATCCGGAGATGCGCATCAACTGTGTGCGGCCTGGCTTTGTAAAGACGGACATCAACTGGAATCTGGGGGTCCTGACGCCTGAACAAGGTGCAAGAGGGCCAGTCATGCTAGCTCTGCTCCCTGATGACGGACCAACTGGATGCTATTTTGATCAGGTGGAAATGGTGAACGTGTGGTGAACAAACGATTGAATGCCATTGTTTCGCATTTTGTATAACATTATTTCCCCGATTTTGAGAGGATAGAGGCATACTCGATCCGTTTATGACATCATGATCAGATAACCACAGACAAACTGTAAAATCTTATGGTTGAGGGTATGCTACTAATGATTTGCTGGAGCAGTTGCTGTTGTTTCCATATGTTCTATGCTGCAGGCTGCAGAAATTTTCTGCACTAGTATATATATCCTATTAATTAACTAATTAATTAATTGGCAACTGTAGTGTAATGAATTATTATTAGCTAGCTATAGACATCCAAGTATATATACATTTCCTGTACGTACATATGTCCGTGTATATATAGTGTTTTGATGATCTCATAGATCGATGTCGTCATTGATTGGAGGCATGCATCTTGCGTGCATCCCTAGTATATGCGTTGAAGCAACAATATAATGGTGGTGCCGTGTAACTGGCAACATGTATGTACGTATGGTATATGTATCGCGTGCCCCCACTCCTTGCGCCCTGCGCCCCGGTTGTTGCTCCGTCGAAAAAGAAAAGGCAGCAGTTATGACTATGAACGTGTGCAGGATCGGATCGGAGCATGCAGCCGCAGTGCAGGCAACTTTACATGCAATCCAAGGCGGAGACATGAAGATCTATCATGCACTAGCCAGAACCCCGCGGCAATTGCCGCCGGCTAGACAGAGACAGCCGACATATATGTATAGATGAGTAATTGAGCATGCACACACATATTTCTATATATCATCATTATAGATGAGTAATTCATTGTGCGTACATATATATGTATACATATAATTTGATAGCTGGAGTTTTTCTCAGTAATTTCACCTTTCTGAAGGCCTGAACACAGTTGCAGTATCAGTATTCGGTATAGCATCCCATTGCTCCATACTTCCAAAAACACCGTTAGTTTCTCCGTACCACCTTTTCTGCAGAGTCGATCAATTACAGCAGGACAATAAATCAACTACCTCAAGATATGTTTGGGTTACAGTATCACTGTGTCTAAGTATTACTATATCACTTTTTTTTCCGATAAACACTGGAGTTCAGCTTTCCTCTGAAAAATGCCATCCCAACTAAAGTGCTTCATACAGAGAACGTGTTGGCATGTCTAATAAATTTAGTGTAGTAGAACTGCCAACATCGTAAATGTTTCTTAAGCGACTATTGATTAGCAGAATTTATAATATGTATAAAGGAGATTAACAGGAAGATTAGACTTTCAAATAACAAAGTCCTTTCATGTTGTAGTAATCACCATGTAGTGACTATGAAACAAAGCTGAATTTTGTAGGATTCAGGATGGGAGTTAGATCTGTAAGCCTTCTTTTAAGATTTAAGCAGTGTCAAACTGGGATCAATTCATTTTAGTACCTATTTGAGGTGTAGCCTTTCTTATTTATGTCAGCATATAGTATTGAACAATAAGGAAAAAGTTAGGCTCACAGAAAAGGAGAGTTTCAGCAACATAACAGAGACAAACTGACACACTATTTGCAGGAGTTTAGGATGGCAGTATACTAATTATGTCGAAGATATGATTTTGCTGGGAGCAATCAACGAAACCCTGATAATACAATCACACTATGGTCATGTGGAAGAATGTCTACGATCTGTACCTGCTGAGATTTTATTTCATATGATATATGCATATACCTATAAAGTACATAAGCTTGAATCATCATAGGATGCAAATAAGGAAAAAACCTGTAAATATGCTTAGTGTTAAATTCGGATAGCAAAGATAAGGTAGTTTAGGATACTTACGATTAGTTAGGGCCAACATTATACCCAAATACCTAATAGAAAAGTACGAAACATTTTTTTTTGCCCTGCAAAAAACATATAATGATATTCATGAGGAAAGGACGGTCACTGATGTACCAATGCACCCATTTGCAGAGGAGACTGGAAACTGTACCACCAAAAAAAAAGGATAAGAAGATTTTAGCTAAATTGGACCACGAAAGAAAAACTAAATGGATGTTTATGTACATGGATGCTGAAGGCAGACATTTGGGAAAAAATATAGCAGCAGGGAGGCTATATGAAGATCAGGAGTCAGTAGGTGCTTTGTCATCTTAAGTAATGTTGTTATGGATAGGTGTCATGCCTAATTTGGTAGAAACTACGGTTTTAGGTAATCATAAAAGATAGCATCCTAGACAGATGCAGTAAGCATGAATGGTCTGGAAGGTCTCCGAACAGGTCCATGGAGAGGACACTGGAGGAAGGTAGAGAAGAAATAACAGGATACATCATTGTGAGGAATCGGAGGAAGCAGGAGAACAAATAAGAGAGTAGCATAAAGGAATGTGTAGGTGAACCTGGACAAAGCCATTTTGGTGGTGGATTTAGGCTATGAGGTGAGATCTGGAGGCTTTCTTTTTTTAACTGATAGTCAGTGTTGTGTACAATGAATATGAAAAGTAAACGTGTGTAAGACTGTCTCCATAGTTGTGCAGTGCGCTCTATATTTTGGTTGGTGTGATCAGGTATGTGTGGGTATTATATGACATGACAAATTTAGGAGTGGTAACAGGCGCAGGTACCTGTGGAGTAGCCATGGTTCACTGTTTGCTGCCACATTACCTGGAAATGTTTCAACACATAGTTATAAATTTTAAAAATGAACAGTTCAAGGAAAACTGCATGTAGGCAGCAGTACCTAGATTTAGTGGCTATTTGCTGCTATGTCATTTAAAATATCAGAGTAGACAACGTTATGTGTCTGATTTTCATATCCGTCAGAGCTATTTTCAATAAGTACCCGTAAGCCTTCAGGTGATGCAACACATGAGAATGCAACATAAAGTTGACCGTGAGAAAACACTGGATTTGGCACGTAGACGCCAACTGTAGCAAGCGTCTATCCTTGGCTTTCATTTATTGTCATGGCATATGAAACACGGACTGGGAATTGTCGTCGCTTTATCTTGAAGGGCCACTTGGGATCAGATGAAATAGTGATTACTCTTGGAATATAAGTCTTAGTTCCTTTAGCCTTTCCGGTAATTATCTGAGCTTCGATGATACAGTGTGTGAGCTGTGTCACTATGAGTCTAGTTCCATCGCACAGACCTCTTGAGGGATTCAAATTTCTAAGTAACATTATGGGAACACAAATTTTAAGCTGCAGATGGTGGTCTGGTAGACTGCCCATTGTAGTAGTGTTGAGGAACTCCTGAGGGTAAAGGGCTTCTAGAGTGCAGTAGTTGGATGTTGGATCATCAATGGAGTCTGAGCTGTAGTATGACATCTCTTCGGTGGCTATATGGCCAATGATTTTTGCATTTATAGCAACAGCCACCTCATTTGTTGGTGCTAATATTACTCGTTCACATAGATAAGTGGGTAATTGGGAGTCCTCTGGGGGCGTCCCATACACAAAAGAAATCAAATTCTCAAGTTTCCTTTGTTCAGGTGGTAGTAGAAGCTTGTCTGGAATCTGAACCCATGATGTGTCAGGTAGGTCTGTGGGCCCGCTGCCATGAGCTGTGCCATCACCAACTGAGAGGAGCCACTTGGCAAAATTATCCGGCACAATTCTTCTAGATTCTGAAAGGTCGGGGCATCTAAGCCTTATGTTTTCAGTTAACTGGAGCACTTTGCAATTCCTCCATAAGTGAGATCGGGTGATCGATGCGGCCAAGATCTGTGGTTTTTTGGCTTTTGGAATAATTGGCAGGGTCTGTCGGAAATCACCACCAAGGACAACTGTTATACCACCAAACTGTTTTGCTGCTGATTCATTGTTGTTGGATGACATGATATCTCTGAGTGTGCGGTCAAGCGCTTCGAAGCAGTGCCTATGGTTGACAGGTGCTTCATCCCATATAATCAGTGTTGTATGTTGTATCAACTCAGCCAACTGTGTGTTCTTTTTTATTGCACACACAGAGTGAGGTTGGATGTCTAGAGGAAGGTTGAAGCGCGAGTGTGGTGTTCGACCTCCTGGGAGTAACAGTGCTGCTATTCCCGAGGATGCAACTGCTAATGCTATCTTTCCCTTGCTCCTGACACTGTTCAGCAAAGTGTTCCATAGAAAAGTCTTACCGGTTCCACCATATCCATAGACGAAAAAGGTGTGTCCTAAATTATTTGAGATCGAATGCTGTATAAGATCGTAAATATGTCTCTGTTCCATATTGAGCTGAGTGATGCATTGTTCTATTTCAGTGGCTGCATCAGCATACGAAAGCTCTTCCATTATCAATCTGTTTGCAATTATTTCAGAAGAGGCTGTATCTGGCTGGGGCAAATGGAAGTGATGTAGGCTATATCCAGCATCTCTAATCAGCTTTTCTAATTCATGTAAGACACAGGATCTAATATGCTGTTGTATGACTGCATCAGGTGCCTCTGGAGCTAGCAGCTTTGCACGATATAACATGTCTTCCCCCATTACTCTCACATATTGATCAAATACTCCGAGGGGTTCTCTGAGTTCACAGAAGAGCAACAATGTGACAAAAAGCTGTCTTAATTGGCATGGAAATGCCCAATGCGCTGCATCAGACATGGCGTGGAACCACTCCTGGTCATTACCAAGCAAGCCCAACGCGTCACATGCAGCACGAAATGTTGGGTGCTGATGCCCAGCAACATTGCGTATTTCAGAAAAGCACCGCGGTCCTTTGACTATGTGCAGCAACATTCGTAGGTAAAATCTCTCCCCTTGATTGGGAGCAACATTAGCAAGACGACCAACTTTGACACGATTATTGCGACGTTTATCCCAGAATTTGCCATCCGTATGCCATATCCAGTGTTCAGGGAATTCTACATAAGTGTGTTCTCGAGCTTCTGGGTGATGTTGGTTTGCATCTATCCATGATGTTAATTTCGTGATGAGCTTAGATGGAACATTAATTACTTGATCAAGATAGTCATCTTCAGTGTATAAGACACCATTTTGTAGAGGAAGATGAACAGGAAGTCGCTCCACAGCTGGATCAGTGTAATGTATATCAAACTGAAGTAGTCACCATGCAGCATCATTAGGAGTTACACATCTGCAGTCCAAGTATTCCTTAATCTCATTAAATGTCTCAGAGGTATTGTCGGAGCTACCTCTCTTTCTCTGAAGCGTAGCTTTAGCAGAATCGGGGTCCTTGTTTGTGTACTTGAATAAGATATCTCTCCATTCCATTGCGATTGACACTCTCAACATTTATATGTGCTTGGTATTTGAACAATAGGTCTACATTATGTGGCACCACAAATGTGTTATCAATCTGAACCCCATTTTTGTGGGCAGTGATACCATTATTTGGGCAAGCGAGCCACTCACTATGTTTAGCTGTTGTTCCCCCTTTGGGGCGTGTGTTTCCCTCCTTTACATGCTTGGGGGGTTTGAAACCCTCATCTGGAGTGTCCTGGTACATAAACTATCTTTTCCTATCTTAATTGAAAGACAGAGCTCCTGCCATTGCGTTCGATTATTTGGGCGAGCATAATTAACGTAACTGTTTGGTAGCACTGTTGTCTGCTCGCAAAACTGTTTCGTGTAGAAATTGTCGCACTTTCCATTCTTCATGCAAGGAGAGGAGGGATGTAGAGATCCGCAAGGGCCATGAATCATGAACTTTGACACTGCTTCGTAACCTGTATGATCAGTAGCTGGATCTGGAAGCTGGGCCGATATGAACGCATCTATCTGAGCAGCATCAAGAGGACTATCCTTTTTTGAGCCAGAGTATCAGGTGTACATGTGGCAGACCTCTCTTCTGAAATTCAATCATGTAGACAACTGTATAAATGAATGGGTAGCAACAATTAGGGGCATCGGAGTTTGAACGGAAGTAGATTTCATCAGTGAAGTAGGGTGATAATAGTATGTTGGGGAAGAAATGATGATATCATGGAACAATACCTGCAAGTGTGGGTCCAAAAAATTCATTCTTCTCTATATCATTCACGAGCAGTTTGAGCTTCATCTCAAAGACTCGATCAACAATATCAGGTCTGTCAGAAGCCTGCTGGTCTGGTATAGACGATAAGGCTTCCTCAATTTCTGGCCACAAAGCATTGCATGTGAAGGTGATAAATAGGTCCGGACATCCAAACCTACGACATATTGCAACACAATCTTGATAGTTCTGGTAGTAGTATCTGGGGCTTCCTGTGAATGAACCTGGTAAGAAGGTTACTTGCCCTACATCTGAGGCATGAGAGATGCCACTATTAGCAGCCTCAACTAAAGATTTATAGGGACTTGATCTGTATTTTTTCTGGAAAGAATCCTTTCTAAAATGTCTGAGTCGCTCATCTTCAACGCAGCAGCAGTAGGCATCAACGATATATGCTTGTGTTAGCCTGCTGCAACTAAGAGGGGTGTTGAAATCATTGGCTCTATCACGCAGTCGGTATGAACAATATTCTGCCATGGTGACCTTCTGTCGTTTGATGTTGTCAGACATGACATGCAGTGAAGGTTCTCATGGAATTCATCTTCTCCATACGAAAATAACAACGGATATTGCATTGACATGAACTTGCAATGTGCCTCACCTACTCTTTGGAGCTGAGATGAGTGATCTTGCACTGTCCCGGCCCTCTTCGCTGTTACCTAAAGCATCGACTTCCAAGCCGACGACCTCCGACGACCTCTGACGCAACTGGGTCACTGATGATACGGCGGCTAACCTCGCCGTCAATTGTGCGCTCGACTACCCTACCATACCCGTCCCACCCGGCGACCCAGAGATGCGCCACCTCGGCCTCCGGGCGTCCGCGAGCTCGCCATGTAGGGTCCGCGTCCGTCCCTGCGCCCCGGCTCCCCCATTATCCCCCTCCCGCCTCCAGCAGCGAGTCACCTTCCCTGCCACGGCCGTGCGGGCGACAAGGGCATCGTCTCCGCATCACAGGTTTGCGTTCTCTGCCCCGTTTTGTTAATTTCCGCATGGATCTATTCATTCTATTGTCCTGCACATATCTCTCTCTCACCCTTTGTATCGATTCTCTTTTGAAAAAGATGATGCTATACAAATGTCTGCACTTTCTGAACACGGCTTTTGGATAAGCTAAATTTCGAGTTTAAGTTTTGGATTTTGGTGATTAGTTTGGAGATATGGACACGGGAGACTGCTGAGCAGGGAGCGGATGGGAGGGCAGCCGGGCCCTAGAGTTATGCCGTTCAGGGTGGCAGGCAGCAAGCAAAGCATCCTGAAGACGAATAGAGAGTTCGTTGATAGCAGTGACGAAAAGGTTAGGAGATAGAGGGCAGCCTTGGCGGATACCACGTTGAGGTGCGAAGGACTCGGTGGCCTCACCGTTCACTAAAATAGAGAAGGTATTGGCAGAGATGCAAGCATGAATAAGGTTGATAAGATTGAAATGTAAGCCAAGACAGCTGAGGGCATCAGCAATGAAATCCTAGTTGAGGCGGTCAAAGGTCTTAGCAAGATCAATCTTCAGGAGAAAGGCCTTCTGGTTTCAGGACTTGAGCTAAAGGAGTGGATGATCTCCTGAGTAATAATAATATTAGAAGAGATGTGCCTATTCTTAATGAAAGCAGCCTGGGAGTGGTTAATGAAACTAGGGAGGTGGGGCTTTAGTCTATTCGCAAGAGATTTGGCAATAACTTTATAGAAGACATTACACAGATTAATAGTGTCGGTGCGAAAAGTGATCAACAAGTAAATATTTATAGTTTTGCCGTGCGTTGTGATCGGATGTGGCTTAGCACTCAATGACACATGATTTATACTGGTTCAGGTAACAGGCCCTACTTCCAGTTGAGGTCAGTCGGGGACTTTATTCCCGAGCCTAGGTGCTTGAAGTTTGCTGTGATGTTACAAACGAGTGAAGAATGAAAAGGGGTGTTAGAGACCCGGTCGGACTCTCAACCGAGTGGCCGAGAGTGACGGACGCTCAAACGTGCGCTAAGTGTCGGAGCGTATGCTCTGTGTATCCGAGCTTATCAGCTGCTTAGAACGTGTAGACTGTGTAGCTGTCGGGGTCAAGAGCCGTTGAGCTGTCGAGTCCTCAAGTCGTTCAGTCTTTGAGTTGTCTAGCGGTTTTTTTCTGTTGGGAGAGAGCGCATCCCCTTTTATAGTTTAAGGGGATGGCCTTACAAGTCAAAGAAAGAGAGAGAGAGAGTGCGTACGTGTGCTACCTCGTCTTGTTGCCCACGCTGTCGGGTACAAGATGATCGTCGACGCCCACAATACTGTTTATGTTCAGACGCATCTGACAGGCTCTACCGTGTTCACCTGGTACGACAAACGTCGACGCCTACAATATTGTTTGTTCTGAAGCGTCTGGGAGGTTGTATAGTGTCCGTCTATCATAGCCTGGTGACACCGTTCTGTAGGTGCGCAGGGTATGTCAAGGTACGATCCTCGGTATTACGGTTGACTTGAGCTCCTTATCTTATCTGCTCCACCTGCGCCCTGGGCCCACACTGAGTTGGCCCCGATCGTGTCGGTCGAGAAAGAGCAGCGAGCAGAGGTCTGGCGTATCCTCGGACCCAAAGGTCCGGCGAGGCAAAGCCCGTGACCCAGAGGTCGGGCGAGGCAGAGCCCCTGACCCAGAGGGTGACCCTTTCTACCCCTCACTCTAAAGGTGCCTGGAGTGGTTGTCAAATCCATCGGTGGGCCAACCTTCGAACTCCTAGACCTAGACGGGCCGTAGAAGCGTTTTAGCTCTGTATCCCTCTTTCATGTGATGGGTTGTGGCCTGTTCGGGGAGGCCCTGGTCGCAGGTGCCAGTCAGGGACCGGATCATGGTCTTGGCCTATTATTGTGTATCTGGGCCAGCCTAGGCGTGTGCTGTCGTTGCGCTGCCTGCTGCATTGGGGACCCCGAGTTTATAAAACCGACATGAGCCCCTGAGCCCCTTTAGGACTTCTATGAAGTTGCGAAGGGGCTGTTATTGGAACTTCAGTGTTTTCTCTCTTAGTTTGTTGTACCGCGTAGGGTAACCGAATAGGATTTAGGCACCCAGCCTCCATGTGGAGGACTAGCAAAGGCCGTGGAGGCGCGCAAAGTGGATACATGCGCTCAACCTCCATGGGAGGACTGGCGAAGGCCATGGGGGCGCGCTGGAGGGATATTGGCACCCAACCCCTAAGGAAGGGACTGGCGAAGGCCGTGGAGGTACGCCATGCAGACATAGGCGTCCAGCCCCTAAGGAGGAGACTCGCTAGTAATCTGTTTTCTACCGGGTGCGTGCGAGTGCACCCGGTAGGTGTAGCCCTCGAGCCTGCGGCTGATTGGGGAGTTGGTCGGAGGCTAAGCACCTTGGTACTCTTTTCTAGGGCTGCGGACTCTTGTGTCTCTTCCAGTTGGGATGTTCGCCCATGTCTGTTCCGACCGCAACCTGCGCGGTCGGTTGGACTCCTGAGTCAAGGTTAGGTGGCCCGAGCCCCCGAGCCCCATTAGGCTTGGTAGGGGTCGGTCGAGTTTCGTGCATCACCCCATCCACAGTTCTGTAACTGGAGAGGTTGAGCTAACATCGCTTGTCTTGATGGCTTGAGTGACGCGCTCGGTTAGCTTACTAACGGGCATGTTCGAGTGGAATCTAGGTCCGTTGTTTATAACAGGGTCGGCATAGCCCTCATGTGATATTCCACTGCTCCTTAACCCACCTCTTAATAGATGCCCAAGCCATTCTAGAGACCGACTCAGGTGGCCCGCTGGCCTTCCCTCGATGGAGATTCTGTGGGCATGGCTAGAGGTCAGGATCGAACGAGAAGGTCGAGATGACCCTATCTGCTTCTGAGCAGATCGGGCGAAGGCCGCTGGGGCTCATCTGCATTTTCTCCCTTGGCTCTGTTTGATGCGAGATGGCTTCGAGCCCTTCGTGGGCTAGCCTTTGAACCCCGGTCGGTCGTCGCTCATATCAAATGAGATGACTACCGCTTTGTGATGCAACAATTGCATATGCAATGCTTGGATGTATGTGATGAATATATGGATGAATGCATGCATGAGAATGGATGAATGAATGCTCATGCACTGAGAAAGTAGAACGGGGGTTGGTAAAGTTACCTTTATGGCTCGAGTGACAGGTCTGGGGAGCTCCTATCGAATATGTCCGAGTGGGATCCGTATCCGTCGTTCGTGTGGGGTTGGCATAACCCACATGGGGCATCCCACTGCTCCTTACCTGTCTCTCGATAGCCGCCTGAGCCATCTGATCGACTTGTGTAACCCGTTGGCCTCTCCTCAATGGAGATTCCATTGGTGGACCCCTCCAAACCCTACCTAGGAAGGTAGAGGATTGTTTGCGTGTGGTTGCGCCTTATTTCCCGTGCTTGGGTTGTAGTAGTGGTGGGCCCCACCTAGGCCACATCCCGTTAGCCAGGCGATGTTTCATTGGGCAGGGCGCATCCCGTCAGCCCAGGCCACTTCCCACTGCGCGCCTTTCTGCATTAAATAAGGGGAAGGGAGAGGGTTTTCCTCCCATTCTTTCACCTTTCTTCAACCGCTACCATTTATCCTTCCTCCTTTTCGCCAAGCCTATTCATGTGCCGCGGTGGTTTCAAGGAGAGAGGAGGGTAGAGCGAGGGAGAGGAAAAACTCACAGATTCATTCGTAAATATGAGGTGCGATGTTGAACTAGAGGTCTTCCAACATGGATGAGGCCGTGCTGGCCGACTTCACCATGAAGGGGCTGCTTCCATCGAAGGAGGTGGCGCACTAGAGGGCTCCTGCGCTGGGGGAGGTTGTTCCATGACCCCGTTCCGATGAGGTTGTCTCCTTCCTCACATTCCACGAGCGCGGGCTCGGGTACCCCACGCATTGGGTTCTGCACGGTCTCCTCAATGAGTGGGGCCTGGAGTTGAGCATCTCAACTCAACTAGGGTGCTGCACATCGCCAGCTTCATCACCATCTACGAGGCCTTCCTCAGGATGGAGCCACATGTGGATCTATTTTGGTGAGTCTTCATTGGGCGAGCCCTGTCTGAGGGGAAACTACCCAGAACCGCACCGATTGGGGGGTTTGCCCGATAGAAGAGGCCAAAGCTATCGGTCCCCTACCCCGCATACTCCCCCAGTGACTCCAACCGGGGGTGGCATGGCAAATGGTTCTATATTGGGAACCCAGTGGAGGCATAATTCCCAACGTTTACCAGGGAGAGATCGGAGAAGAGGGAAAGTTAGACATGGGGTCCTTCTCGTTAACAGAAAAAGCTGGCGATCATCAAGCCAGAGCTTCAGAAGCTCATGCAGAATGGTCTCGATGGGTTGCGGGTCTTCCACACCTTCTTCCACTATTGGGTTGCCCCGCTGGGGGAAAGGACGCGACTGATGTGGGAATACTCTGGCCCGATAGATCCTAACCGCGCATCATCGGAGGAGTTGTCGAAAGATGAAGTCTGAGGTTATCTTGGTCGAGCACTGTAGTTGAGAGATGAAGACTCCCTCGAAGGGACGCCCAAACCCCTTCATGCTGCGAAGCTATCCAATTTGGTATGCTTTTTTCTCGTGACCTTTTCCTTCTTGTTTTGATGTTTTGATTGATTTTGAGATGCCCATTTTGAAGGGACTCACGGGCTATAAATCTCGGCCACATCTTCTGAGAGGGCCAGAAGGCGCTATTCGGCAAGCTGCCTAGAGGGAGGCCATGCTTGCTAAGAAGAAGAAGAAAGTCGAGAAGGTCCAGAGGAGGTTTGATAAGGAGAAAGAGATCAACCGGTGGGTTCAGGGTGGCGAGAGCTAGAGCGACGTGGAGGTGGAGCTCGAGTCAGAGGAGCCCATGGAGATGGGTTATGACATGAGTGCCTCAGAGGATGAGGGAGATAGGGGTGCTGTCATGACCTTGGTGGAGCATCGTGAGCCCGTGGCTGTGCCTATCGGCGGCGAGCATGGTACGGAGATGCGCGGTGATGTTCCTGAGTCAAGGAAGCTCGCCACCAGTGGAGATGCCGCTGTCAAATGAGAGGTGAAGTGGGCGCGGTCGCTGCACCCTTTGGAGGTGCCGTCAGCCTCTCAGCCCCCTGCTCCAAGTGTGATGGAACACGTCGGTCGGTCAGAGGAGCGCGATCATCTGCCCATTCCCTTAGGGTCGCCATGAGCTGGTGGCCGTGACCATTCACTAGCCAAATAGGGATCAGCCATATCGTCCCTACCCTCGGTCGGTCTGAGGGGGCTCGAACTGCGACCCTCAAGCAATACTCATTGGGTCGGCTCATCGTTAGCCGGTTAGAGTTTCAAGGTTCTGCCGCTTTCGTCTAGGTATGTATTAACGCTTCCCTTTGCCCTTATAGTTGAGTTTTTTGGGTGTGACTAACCTGTGCTTGTGCCCTGTTTTTTACAGCGGCCAGGAGCCGATAGGACTGGGGATCTCCCCACTTCCCATGCGAGAAGAGTGGAGACCTAGCCTATTGTGGGTTGCGACGAGCGAGGGGGGAAGCAGGCTGGTGGCAGCACGACCTTCCTTAATGGGGGTTGCATCTTTCCGACAGATCGTGAGCACGATGGCAGCCATGATGGTAGCAATCCCCGTGGTGATGGTGGAGGCTGGGTCGGAGGTGACTCTTGTGGTCCCTCCCCCGCTAGTTGTAGAGGTGGAGATGAGGGAAACTAGGCTCCCTGTCTCGCCTGATGGAGGAGCGCACGGGTCACCCGCTTGGTTAGAGATGGAGGGGTCTGGAGGAGCCATGGCCAGGCTAGAGATAGAGCACCCACCATCGAGCCGTGGAGTCCCAGCGGTGAACATCCCCTTCGACGACGAGGAAGACACCGGGGTGGAGCCACCAGCCATCCTGCTGTCCCAGGAGTTGGTGATGATCCGGTCATCGCATGATACCGCGATGGCAGGATCTTCCAGCGGGTCGAGGGCGACCCATGAGCTGGTTTGGCCTTGCCCCAGTGAGCCAGGAAAGGCCCGGTTCATCCTTTGTGACAAGGAGGAGGTGAAGCTCTAGCACTAGCTCGAGGAGAGAGGACTGTCAATGGAGTCCGATCTTGCCCTTACCAAGGCGAGGCTCAAGGAGGCCTTAGAGAGGGTTGAGCTCATCCATCAGGCCATGACCATCGACCTACCACGTGTTGTAGAGGTAAGTTTTCTATGTTTTTGGTGTTGTCTTTGATTCCTTGGCTTTTAAATGGTTGTCTCAGCATGCCTGGTTCTTGTCTCACAGGACCTAGAGATGATGTCGATCCATAAGTCCTGATTTCTTTGGGAGGAGCATGGTCAGATGGAGCAAGAAGCGGTGGCATCGCGGTGGGTCGACGAGCTCAGGCACCAGTGGGAGTTCACTCGCCGTGATTCCCAAGACCGGGCGGCCAAGGCGATGGGAGCACGGGTGGCGTTGCTACGTGCTGTTGAGCGGGCGACTGCTGCCGAGTGGGAACTCGACACGGCGAAGGCCCACTTGATGAAGATCGAGGCGGTGCTCTAGAAGTCCTTGGAGGCTCTAGAGGCAGAGCAAAAGGCCTGGTCGGACGCTGAGCAAGAAGTGGTCGCGCTCCAGGGCTAGATGTTCGGGGCAGAGGAGTTGAACGCTCGACTGCTCGATAGTGTGACCCGGCAACAAGAAGGGCTCTCCATTCTCAAAAGCGTCCGCCTCAATACGTACCTATTCTAGCCTCAGTTGATGCCTTGAATTTTTCTTTCCTTTACTCCTAAATTTGTCATTCGTTTCAAGAACTAGGTGGAAAGATCGGCTCTATGGAGCAAGAGCTGGAGACGGTCAAAGCGGCGGTCGGTCGGAGCGTGAAGGTGCTAGCTTAGTCCCTTGAGGAGCGATGCATTCTCAAGGGAGAGCTTGACTAGCTTCATAATATTGCACAGGTGGTCATCTCTAAGGTGTTTGGGTCAGGACCGAGCACTAGTACGCCCACCATCTAGCTGGCGGAGGTCCTGAATGAAGTTTGGGTGCTCATATCTGATGGCATGTTCTACGAGACATCAGGGGTGCTGACCTAGGTGTTGACCCACTACCACGATCTGGACTTCATGGCCATCTACAGAGATACACTGATGGGTGGAGCATAGACAAAATCCATGCGCTAGGGGAGAGTTTGGTGCTGCATGCACAGATGGTCTCTAAGTAGGTCACCGCGTAGTGAGTGATGGAGGCTCGCCGTTCGACCATGGCTGCAGACATGTGCCGGGAAGATGTCATCTAGCCTATGGAGGCAGCGGAGGTCAGGTCAGAGGCGAGCGTCATCCCGCCCCCAACCAAGCCGAATGTCATCCTAACTGTGGCCAAGCTAAGTGCCATCGTCCCGACCACAACCGTGCTGCCTTCATCCTCGTCAACTGTACCATCAGCCGATGCCACCGGGGGCCATAATAGAGTTAGAGTAGAAATAGGTAGTTTATGTAAAAGATGAATTCGTGGGGGAGCCCCCATGTGAACAGTTTTACATTTGTGAATATTTTAAGTTTATTTTTGTGATGAAATCACTTGTGAGGGGAAGCTTGTCCCATCCGCCCTTGTTTTTATCCTTGCGTAGTTTTGTTTTTGTCCTTTCTTTTTCGCACCTGCCCATTGATTTATAGGCTGTAACCTTAAGAACCTAGACATGGCTCACGAGGCTTAGCTACTGGTAACCATAGGTCGTGGTGGGGTGTGATCCGTCGGGAGGCTAAAAGCGCAGGTTATGTAGGGTAATCAAAGGAACGGAATGCCCTTTCATTTGGGCGACGCCCTCTTGTTTGGGCGAAAAATGTTACTATATGATAGTAAAAAGGGGGTGGTATCACACCCCCATAGGAGCCCTCGAGCGACCTAGGCCAAGAGTGCTCAGGCTAGGGTGCTGTAGGAGCAAGCATTGAATGGAAATAAATAGTAAGACCGAGCTTTAGGGAAAGAAACGACATAACTGTTCGATGTTCCATGTGTTGGTGAGAACATTGCTATTATCTTCCTTCAGTCAATAGGTGCCCGGTTGGATCACCTCGGTCACTGTGTAGGGTCTTTCCCATGGTGGAGAGAGCTTATGTTTCTCCTTGGTTGACTGGGTCCTCCGGACTATGAGATCACCGACCTCGAGGATCCTCCCCCTAATTTTTCTTTCATGGTACCTACAAAGAGTTTGCTGGTAATGAGCTGAGTGGATGACGGTCGTCTCATGAGCCTCCTCGAGCAGGTCAACCGCATCCTACTAAGCCTCCATGGCTCGGTCTTGGTCGAAGGCCTTTACTCTTAGGACACCGTGATCGAGGTCGGAGGGCAACGCTGCTTTAGCTTCGTATGCAAGGAAGAAAGGGGTGAACCCTGTGGATTGGTTTGGGTCATTCTTAGGCTCCAGAGGATTGCTGGAACCTCTACAATCCATCGTCCGACATACTTTTTGAGTCGGTCGAAGATGCGGGGCTTGAGTCCTTGTAGGACCATGCCATTAGCCCGCTCGACCTGACCATTAGTACGTGGGTGTCCGACTAAGGCCTAATCGATCCTGATGTCTTATCCATCATAGAAGTCTAGGAGCTTCTTCCTAGTGAAGTTTGTTTTGTGGTCGGTGATGATATAGTTAGGGACACAAAATTGATAGTTGATGTCGAGAAAAAACTTGACTGCCTCTTCTGAGCGGATATTGGTGATGGGCTTCGCCTCTATCCACTTGGTGAACTTGTCCACCGCCACGAGTAGGTGAGTGAAGCCACCTGGGGCCTTTTTGAGGGGTTCAACCATGTCGAGGCCCCAGACCATGAATGGCCAGGTGATGGGGATGGTCTGAAGTTCCTGTGTCGTTAGATGAGTTTGTCCAGTGTAGAACTAGCATCCTTCACACCTATGGACCACCTCCTCTGCATCTCACAGCGCAGTGGGCAAGTAAAAACCTTAGTGAAAGGCTTTCCCGACCAGTGACCTTGGGGCCACGTGATGTCCATAGATTTTGGCATGGACTTTGAGGAGAAGTTGTTTCCCCTGGTCGATCGGGATGCACTTCATGAGCACTCCCGACGGACTTCACTTGTAAAGTTCATTACTAATGGTGATGAACATCTTGGCACGTCGAGCGATTCATCGCGCTTCAGTCCTTTTCGGTGGGAGAACCTCCTTAAGGAGGTAGGTGAGCAGTGGTGCTCTCTAGTTGACCAGATCAAGTGCCATCATGGTGATGTCGCTGGGCGATGTTGCCATGGAGGCGCCATGGTTGGAGCCCCCGAGCACTCGGTCGGGGTCAGGGCACATCGGGAGGTCAGAGCCCTCGAGTGCCAGATTGGTGTTGAAGTGCGTCTAGGTCAGATCCTCTCGGATGCGGGCAGACGACTCATGGAGGTTGTTTACAAAGAACCCATCTGAGGGCGGTTTCTGTTTGGCCGCTAATTTTGCGAGGAAGTCAGCGGCATCATTGTCCTTTCAAGGGACATAATGCAGTTCGATCCCTCAGAACTTGTCCTTGAGCTTGTGAACCTCCTGATAGTACGCCTCCAAGAGAGGGCTCTTGCAGGAGGACTCCTTCATGACTTGGTCAATGACCAACTCTGAGTCATCGTGGACATATAGCCGCATGGCGTTGAGCTCGACGGTGATGCGTTGTCCGTTGATAAGGGCCTCATACTCTACGGCATTGTTCGAGGCTAAAAAATGGAGATGGATCATGTAGCGAAGCCTGCTCCCATCCGAGGAGATCAGAACTACTCTAGGCCTCGAGCCGAGTGCCATGACCGACCCATCGAAGTACATCATCCAGTACTCATGGGTGATGTTCGAGGTCAGGAGCTAGACTTTTGTCCATTCGGCGATGAAGTAGGTAAGAGCCTGAGGCTTAATAGCAGTGCGGGGGACATACCTAATGTCATGGCCCATGAGCTCAAGAGCCCACTTGGAGATTCGGCTGGCGATGTCGCGGTTACGGACGACCTCCCCAAGTGGGTATGAGGTGACGACCATGACCTCATGGTCGGTGAAGTAGTGTAGGAGCTTCTGGGCCACCATCAGCATGGCGTATAGAAGCTTCTAAACCTAGGGGTAGCGAACTTTAGCATCAATGAGTACCTCACCAACGAAGTACACTGGTCGTTGGACCTTCAGGGGGTGTCATGGCTCCTCCTTCTCGACGACGAGGGCAGCGCTCACAATGTGGTTGCTTGCTATGACTTAGAGGAGGAGGGATTCACCCTGTTCAGGAGCGAAAAGGATTGAAGCTGACGTTAGTGATGGTTTGAGGCTTTCCAAAGCCTGTTGTGCCTCCTTTGTCTATATAAAAGCATCTGTCTTCTTGAAAAGTTTGTAGAGAGGCATCCCTCATTCACCTACTCGGGAGATGAATCGGCTCAGGGTGGCCAAACAACCGGTGAGCCTCTGTACGCCCTTGACGTTACGTATCGGGCCCATGTTGGAGATGGCCATGATTTTTTTGGGGTTGGCTTCGATGCCATGTTCGGACATGATGTATCTGAGCAGCTTCCCCTTTGGGACCCTAAAAACATATTTTTTGGGATTTAATTTAACGCTGAACCTTTGGAGGTTCATGAATGTTGCGGCCAAGTTTGCAATCAGGTTGCTAGCTTGAGCTGTTTTCACCACTATGTCATCTACATAGATGGCGATTGTTGGTTTCAGCCGCTCAACCTGATCAGGTTGGTCGGGCGGATCAATTTGGTCGGCGAAGCATCACTGCATGCACTGTTGATAGGTGGCGCCAGCGTTCTTTAAACCAAAAGGCATGGTTACATAATAGTACGAACCATACAGGGTGATGAATGAAGTCGCGACCTGTTTGGACTCTTTCATCGTGATCTGGTGGTAGCCTGAGTAGGCATCTAGGAAGTAGAGGATTTTGCACCCTAAGGTGGAGTCGACTATCTGATCTATGCATGGTAAAGGGAAGTGATCCTTTGGGCACGCCTTGTTTAGGCCAGTATAATTAATACACATTCTCCACTTCCCATTCTTCTTTTTCACAAGAACAGGATGAGTTATCTAGTCGGAGTGGTATAACTCTTTGACGAATTCAGCTGCCAAAAGTTTGGCTATCTCCTCGCCTATGGCCCTATGCCTTTCATCATCAAAGTGACGTAGGCATTGTTTGGCGGGCTTTGAGCCTAGAACGACATGTAGTGTGTGCTCGGTGACCTCTCTTGGTATGCCCGGCATGTCAGAAGGCTTTCATGTGAAGACATCATGATTTGCGCATAGGAAGTCGGCGAGCTCACTTTCCTATTTGGTTGGGAGCTTGGTCCCGATCCGCACCATCTTGGTCGGGTCGGTAGGGTCGATCTCCACCTCCTTGGTTTCCTCAGTCGGATGGAAGGCACTCGAGGAGGTCAGCCTGTTGCAGTCGGGGACTGCTGGAGTCATCGAATTCCTGAGCTCCGAGAGCTCGATGGAGTTGATGACGGCGGTGGCGAGCTCATAATGCTCACAGTCGCATATGTAGGCGTGCGAGAAGGTGCTGCCTATGGTGATGATGCCATTTGGCCCTGGCATCTTCAACTTGAGTTAGGTGTAGTTGGGGATCGCCATGAGCTTGGTGTAGCATGGCCGCCCCAAAATGGCTTGGTAGGACCCCAAAAAGTCCACTACCTTGAAGGTTAGGACCTCTGAGCGGAAGTTCATGTGGTCACCAAACATGACGGATAGGTTGATCTGCCCGAGTGGATATACATGCACCCCTGGGATCACGCCATGGAAGGGAGAGCTCACTGAGCGGAGCTCCGACCGGGGGATGCACACGGCGTCGAGGTTGTCGACATAGAGAATATTGAGGCCACTGCCTCCATCCATTAGTACCTTGGTGAGGCGCTTCTTGCGGATGATGGGGTCAACAACAAGTGGGTAGTGACCTGGTTGGGCAATGTGGGAAGGATGATCTCTCTAATCAAAAGTGATCGAGGAGTCCGACCAGCTAAGGAAAGAGGGGATGGCTGACTCGGCGGCACATGCCTCTCTATAGCGTACCTTGTGCTTGCAATTAGAGTGGATAGCGTCAGACCCCCAATGATCATGAGGCATTCCTCGGGGTTGGGGAAGCCGTCATCATCCTTGCCCGCCATGCCTCCTTTCTTGGCCCCCTCCTCCTTGCCTTTCCCTTCCTTTGGCTTGGCGACTTGCCACAGGAAGCGCTTGAGGAGCTCGCAGTCCTTGTAGAGATATTTGATGGGATAGGCATGGTTGATGCATGGCCTCTCCATGAGCTTGTCAAAGTGGTCGAGCTGGCCCTGCTGGGCTGCTTGCCCGCTCTGTCGGCCACAGCGACCAAAGCTGGGTTGGTCGATCAGCGCCGATCCTTCTTGTTCTTCTTCCCCCTTTGTGTGGAGGGGCACTCGCCTTGGTCCTAGCACTTGGCCTTGCCCCTTTCCCGACCACCGCTAAAGACTGCCCCAACTGCCTCCTCGCCGGAGGCATGGTTCGTGGCAATGTCGAGCAGATTGCGGGTGGTATGAGGCTTCACATAGCCGAGCTTGTGGATCAAGGACTTGTAGGTTGTCCCAGAGAGGAACGCGCTGATGATGCCCGCGTCGATGACATCAGGAAGAGAGTTGCATTGCTTTAAGAACCTACAGATGTAATCTCATAGGGACTCGTTGGGCTCCTGCTGGCAACTCTTGAGGTCCTAGGAATTCCTAGGATGGACATACGTTCCCTAGAAATTTCTGACAAAGACCCTCTTGAGATCCACCCAATCGTGGATGCTGTCGAGCAGAAGGAATTCGAGCCATGCTCGAACATGCTCCCCCATGCAGAATGGGAGGTACTGGATGATGAATTAGTCATCATCCACTCATCTGGCTTGGTAGGCGAGCTGGAAGTCTTCGAGCCATATACCAGGGTTCGTCTCCTTGGTGTATCTGGCGATATTTGTGGGCGATCGGAAGCACTGTGGGAACGACGCTTTCTGAATGCGACGACCAAAGGCCCGTGGCCCCAGGCCATCCGGGCTAGGGCTCTGGTCATTTGGTCGGCCACCATGCCTAGGTGCATGTTCTCACACTCCTTGATGGTCAGGCCAGGGCCCCTACCGCCTGCTCTCGCCGCCATTCAATGGGCATTATCATCGTGCCGAGCATGGCGTCAATTGTTGATGACGCTGCGAGCATCACGGTTCGGCCTGAGCCGTTCGCGCATAGGTGGTCGGTGTGGAGCGGGCACCGGGTCGGGCTGCGGTGTAGCCACGGCTTCTTGCCCCACGCCCGGCAACTGCAGTGTGAGTGGATGGAGCGATTCGACTGGTGTGGCCCCAGTCCCCTAATTGGGCAAGAGGTCACAAGCCGGTGTCCCTCTGCTTTATCTTCATTTTGTTGTAGTGTGATCAAGTTATCAAAGCAAGCATGGTTAGTTTCTATTTTATGTACTTTCAGTTCAAACTATTGTGAAATATTCTAGTCGAGGAGACTGAAAACTAGTGTAAGCTAAGTGCACAAGCGCTAGTGTGAAGCTAAGTGCACAAGCGTAAAATATTCTAGTTGTGTTATTTAGACGTGATCTTTTTTCCGTCGAGAAGCAACAAAACGGTATATAGAGATCTTATTCATGCTTGATCATGGTTACATGCATGCATTAAAAAGTTTATAGACAGGTAAATAGGCAACCCATTGTACACGTTGTTTGTTTAGTTATTTGTATGCGTATTTATAGAAACTTACAGACAACACCTCATCTGTTGGCTGTACATTGCCCTTAGCATTTTGGCAATTTGTTTTCTTGCGCTCCGGCCACTAGTACATTAAGATGGACAACATGGCGGCTTCGAGTCTGATGTCCAGAAGGGGAATAAAAGAAGAGAAAGGTTAGACGAAGTTGTGTCAGACTATGAATCGCTATTTAACAACCATAGATCAGGCTGTCAACTACGTTTAATATACTTTGATTTGATTTAAATTATACCAAAAACATTGCATCTATAAACAAGTCATAAAAAATTTCACTATAGGTGATTTTTTTAATCCTAGATCCGCCACTGGTTGGCTTGGTCGTCAAATCTTCTCTAGTGAGGTCTTTATATGATATCTGGATACATTTTTATTTGCATATACTTTTGTGTTGCCATCATTCACTGTAGAATAAAAACCTACTTTATGAAATTTTTCAGCGCCTGTGGCAACGCACTCGGGCATAGGCCTAGTATAAATAGAAGATGTGCAATGGAGGCTGAAATCGATTGGCCGGTTTCAAGTCAGGGGTAAGTTGTCTGGTTTCAGCCCAAGATATGTGCGCCATTATAATAAATAAACATAATTTATTATTATAGGTAATATATGGAATAAATTTTACGAAAATAAACTCACTGAACATCTGGTTTAATATCCGGTTTGAGATTGACAAATCAATTACAAACCATATATTCCCAATACAAAAAACCATTACGACGACATATTTTGGTGGAAGATGGTCAATTGCATTGGAAAACAAGTTGCATGGCGCCATGTACCACATAATTACAGGATGCATGCGCTAATTTCCCATACAACAAGCACACAATAAATAGGGGCTTATATGTCATTTCACTCCACTAATTTGCCTTGAAAATCCTATAGTGACACTTTTTGCGCAAAAAAAAAAGTAGTGGCACGAGGAGGTGGGCTGAAATTCGTTACGTTGCTGACCCGCAAAAGCTTATTTTTTCGATCTTGTAGTGCATTAATTAGATGCTGATCCACTATGCTGTTCAAGGTTGCCTGATGATGCGATGATGATCTGGCGTTTTAGATTCAAAACCCTAAACTATCCTATTCGAACCAGATGAGATGATCTGGCGTTTTAGATTCGAAACCCTAAACTATCCTATTCGAACCAGATGAGATGATCTGGCGTTTCAGATTCGAAACCCTAAACTATCCTATTCGAACCAAACCATATACTCATATACGATGTACTGCTATCCTTCAGTTGTATCATATCCATGGTGTGAGAAGGCACACATCATCCTAGTTTTTTTAGTAGAATAAAACCCTTTATCGAGTTTCATAAGAATTACAAACGCCATCAGGCGGAGATAGAAGCCAAACATGTCACCCAAGTTCGGCATAAATACAACTTCTAGCTAGATTATGAGCATCCATATTGGATTGTCTCCCCTCATGGACAAAATCAACAAGCCTAAAGTCATTTGATCTAGCTCTAATCTCCTGGACAACATGACCATAAGTGCCCATGCTTCCTTCCTTGATGCTTCTGATAACCCCAACATTATCACACGCCAATCTGAAATCTCGCAGAACCAAATCACTGGCGAGTGCAAGACCTTCTTTGCATGCTATTGCTTCCACCGTGTTGGGTTCCATATGACCCTCTAAAACCACAGCCGAGGCCCCCAAGAATCGCCCAGCCATGTCCTGAGCAACAGCCGCCGCAGCAACGACTCCTGAATTTTTGGCCAAGGCTGCATCAACATTGATCTTCATCAATCCCGTTGGCAGAGGGATCCACCTAGCCGGACTTCTCTAAACTTCAGGACGCACCCTCCTTTGTGGCTTTGCGCACTGAAGGCCGGCCACAAAATTGGTAACAAACTGATGAGTCGAGAGTGGGTTTTGATAAATGTTTTCATGCACAACTTTCCTCCTCACATACCAGATTGCCCATAGAGTAGTAGTCACCCGAATCAGGTCCTCATGTCACAGGGACTTCATCACTGCGACCAGCCAACCCTTCGCATCTTTTTCCTCAATTTGGTAAAGGTGTTAAGTGATCTCTTCTTTCTCCAGAGCCCATACATAGCGCACCATATTACATTCGAGAAGCGAGTGCTTCCACGAGTCCTCGGCTCCACATATTTGGCACGCAATATTTTCTGCCATGTTCCTATGGTGGAGAACGTCCTTTGATGGGAGAGAGCACCTGGCTAGTCTCCATAGGAAAATACGTACTTTGGAGGGAACCTTGATTCCCCACAATGTAGACCACTCCTTCTCAGTAGATTGTCTGTCTGAGGCACCCACATTCCCGGCTAGAAACTTACGGTGTGCAAGCATCCTGTATGCTGATCGAACTGAGAAAACGCCACGTTTTTCAAAGTGCTAAGCCCAAAAATCTTCTTGATGCCTTGTGCTAAGAGGGATGCACGTGATCACATCCACATCAATCGGTGTAAAAAAAACTCCATTAACATCTCACAATCCCAAGTTGTCGTCGTCGGATTAATGAGTTCACTAACAAGTTGAGGGAGGTTCACCCGGCTGCTTGGCACCGGCCTCCTCACCTGACGTAGGCAGCCAATCCATCGTCCACACATTAGTTGATTCACCTGTGCCTATCCGCCGTATCACGCCCTCTTTAAGGACATCTCGTCCTTCAACAATTGACCGCCAAATACGGGAAGGAGACGAACCAATCTCTGCTGCAAGGAACTCTCCGTCTGGGAAATAGATAGCTTTTAGGACCCGAGCACTCAAAGAACTGCCATCCTGCAATATCCGCCATGCTTGTTTCGCTAGGAGTGCTAGGTTCAACAGCTCCATATCTCGAAAGCCAAGACTACCAAGATACTTCAGTTGGGTCATGTCACCCCATGCCACCCAACATGTCTTCCGCTTACCATCTGTGCAGCCCCACTAGAATTTGCGCAGTAGACCATCAATGTGTTGGCACAGCCCGCGGGGTAATTTGAAACAAGACAGAGAAAGTGGGGAGTGCATGAGCAACACACTTGATGAGAACCTCCTTCTCATCGGCTGACAAGCACTGTTCCATCCATCCTTGTACCCTATTCCAAACACGATCCTTTAAGTATTTGAAGGCTCCAATGATCGCTGAACCCACATAAGATGGCATGCCTAAATATTTCTCCTTGAGTGCTTCAGTATGTACCCCAAGGATATTCTTGATCTCCTCCCTCAAGTTCTCGCCGCAACCCTTGGCAAAATGAACAGAAGATTTTTCCATATTTATTTGCTGGCCCGAAGCTTGACAATAAATACTCAACACTTCCTTCACTTCCCGAGCACTCTCCCCATCAGCCCTAAAATCATCTGCAAAGAGTAGGTGGCTAACCATCGGAGCCGACGGAGCCACCCTAATGCCATTGAGTGCTGATGACTGATTCCTTGATTTCAAGAGGCACGAAAAGGCCCTCTGCTGCTAACAAGAAAAGATAGGGGGAGATCGGATCACCTTGTCTGATTCCCCGTGTTGGAGTAAACGGCTCTAAACACTCACCATTGAGCTGAACTAAAAAGGACACTGACATAACCAGCCTCGTTATCTTCTCAACCCAAATTTGGTGAAAGTCTAGTTGAAGCATTATTGCTCTCAAATATGGCCATTCCACGCGATCATATGCTTTCTTCATATCCAACTTGAGTGTACAACACCTTAAATCCCTGGCACGCTTTTTCTTCATAAAATGCAAACACCCGTACGCCGTGATTATATTGTCTGTTATCAACCTACCAGGTACAAAAGCCGATTGTTCTTCTAAAATTATTTTCGGTAAAATCACCTTCAGTATGTTCGCCACAGCCTTAGAAGCAATTTTATATATCACATTGCATAGGCTGATCGGTCGGAATTGACCCAGATCCTCCGGATTTGCAACCTTCGGTATCAACACGATAATTGTATCATTAATCACCCTTGGGTCATCATCTCCTCGCAGAACACACAGTACTACTGAGGTCACATGTGCTCCACATAATTCCCAATGGCGTTGGAAAAAATGTGCCGGGAAGCCATCTGGTCCGGGGGCCTTTGTGGGGAACATCTGAAAAATAGCTTCCTTCACCTGCGCTTCCGTGAATGGCATCAACAACTTATTATTCATGTCTGGCGTGACCTTCGATGGAACTGTATCTAGCACAGCATCCATATTGTGTACCCCTTCTGATCGAAATAAATTTTCATAAAAGTCCATGGTCACTACCCTCATCTCCTGCTCATCCGCAGTGAACTCCCCATCAGCTTTTTTCAGCTTTGTAATCTTATTTCGCCTCCTTCGACGGCTCGCTCGTAACTGAAAAAACGTGTATTTTTATCACCTTCAGCAAGCCAAATAATTCTGGACCTTTGGCGCCACAAAATCTCCTCTCTATGGTTAAGTTCCATTATGCGTTCCTTGATTTTCAACTCAGCATGTGATGGTCCCACCCGAAGAGGATCTGACTGCATACGTTCCTGCTCGGCTGTTAGCTTGCGCAGCTCCCACCGAACATTACCAAACGTCGTTCTCTCCCAACGTTGCAAGCGGCCGCTAACATCCTTCAGTCTACGCTGGAGATCCTGCATATTTGAAGGATCCGGCCCCTCCCAGGCCTCCGCCAACGTAGACACAAACTCATCATGGGTTTCCCACATAACCTCATACTTAAAACTCTTCTTCCTGTTGCCATTAGTCTCATATGATCTCCAAGTAAGAGTAATCGGGCCGTGGTCCGACGCAGCCACGGTAAGATGCCGGACCGTGGCCAGGGGATAACGCTCTGACCAATCAGCAGTAGCCAAAGCTCTATCCAAGCGAACTCGACAGTAAGAACCGCCAGTAACCTTCTTTTCATATGTCCAATTTTTACCCTCAAAACCAAGGTCCATTGACATCAATGGCCTCTCTAAAGCCCTCCATCTGTGTGTTGCTGCGTTCTTACACACCGACATGTTCGGACCGGTCAAAAACTTCATTAAAATCACCTATACATACCCAGGGAAGAGGAGACGAAGATTTAATGAATTTAAGTAGATTCCACGTCTTATGCCTATCACTGGTCTGAGCCTCCCCATACACACAAGTTAATGTCCAGGGCTACGAATCGCCCTCTTTTATGATGGCATCAATGTGATACTATGAGTAGGGAGTCAGTATTAGAGATAAGCTATGCTGGGCCGTCGCTTTGGCCTGGGCCTTGAGCCCAGTTCGGACTGTGCTGGATGGGAGACTACAAAAGTAAGAGAGCAGGAGCTTCGAAGGCATCGAACAAATTATCTGAAAACAGAATCCTTCTCTCCCAAGTTACTGTTCATCTTCCTCCCCAACTCTCTCTTCCTCTCTGTACCCTGCTTCCCTCTCCCTTGCTGATTGCAGACCTCCCTCTCCCTGAGGTCTTGTATCCCTGCTACTTGATTAATCAATCGAGTTGGGTTGCTAACAATCAACCCTCAAAGTGTTGTAAAAAAAAAGTCAGCTCTCAAAGCCAGCTATAAAGATTCCATGATTCTCATTGATTGGAATCACGTACAAATAGTAGTATTTATTAACCTAAAAAATGGCTAGTGCTATACTTTATGGAGTACTACTAGTTGTTCTTTAATGATCGATCTGGGATTAGATCGGCTATAAATACCAACGGAGAAGAGGGCAGCTACCACCCAACGGGGGGGGGGGGGGGGGGGGGGGGGGGGGGGGGGGGAGGGGGAGAGAGTGAGAGAAAGAGAGAGATGGCACCGGCGGCAGCGATAAACAAGATAGCGGCGATGGTTATGATGGTGCAGTTGCTGATGGTCGTTCCTGCGTCGGCTGGTCTTTTCTCATGCGACGAGTGCATGCAGCCGATGGACAACTGCGCCAGAAACGCCTCGCCTCTTCCAGAGTGCAGCAACTGTTGTGACCCAGATACTGTTTGTGGTTGGTACGATGGTTCTCAATATTACGAGTATTGCATCCCACGTTCCTGGTGCTTTGGGCCGAACTGCGAGCTAACTTAATCAAGCGTGCCTTCTCTCATTGATGCCTCTGTTTTGTTTTTTTCCTCCTTCCCCTTCAGCCTGAGCTGTGCTTCTCTGTGTGTCGTTGTATTGCTGTTGTTGAAGCAAGGTGTTATCTTTCTCCGTTAAATAAAGCAATTGTATTGTTGTTGTTGAAGCAAGGTGTTATCTTTCTCTGTTAAATAAAGCAATATATAAGGATATGTCTATTTGGAACTTGGGTGATTTAACCCTCTCTCATCACTCAAGTAATTTGAGGGAACAAATCACATAAATGGAACCAAAACAAAATCTGAGTGATCGAGGCCCTATGGTCACATGAGTAATCCTAAAGGTCAAATCACTTAAAACTAACTATTACCAGAATTCAAGTGAAATAGGAGTTGAAATCACACGAATTTTGAATTCCCTCGGAACACCTTCATGCATGATTAAAAACATCAAGAGTTTGCTAAATTATAAATACAGAAAACCTTGTAAATTAAATATTCAAAATAACAAGAATAGATGATACAAAAAAAACTAAGAACAAAAAAACATAAATGTTCTATGAATGAATCAAACAAATCAACTACTAATTTTCTATTTTTTTACTTAGTAGTACCTACATCAATAATACATAGCAATTACACCGGATTAAGCGCTATAAGTATAGTTCAACTCTAGTGTAAATGGAAAAATTAATTCATAGTCCATAAGAAAGTAAATTTACCAAGAAGAAAGCAAGATGACAAGGAACAAACACATAATCAAAAAATCAAAGCTACAAATCGAGAAAACCTGAATGACATTTCAAATAAATAGAACAAAACATGAATTAATACAAGAAAAATAAACTTCAAACAACCTTTACACCTTGCCAATTAGTGAGATACAAGTAGTTGGACACAACTATACAAGAAATGACTAATGATTGAAACACAACTAGATCTAAAACTATATGAGGAACAAAAAGGATAGAAAGCAAAACTTTAAAGAATACCTAAAGGCAGGAAGCCAATATTTCAGAACCTGCAAGGCATGAAACTAAATGTAAAGGATACACTATGTAAGAGAAAGGACAATTGGGATGATTTAGGAGCAGAGGAGTACCTCAGATTCTAAAAATTCACTGATGACACAGAAAGACCATCAGCAACCACCCTCGTTTTGGCCTCTGCCTGAACATCTCCACAACACAAATAGCAACACAGGAAGAAGAAAAACAGCGACAACAACACAGAATCGGAACAATAGCAGTCAGATGTACAACATATAATCAAAAAACCGAATGAAATACTCATCAATGAAACCAAATTGACGCCAAAAATGACTGTGCCTCCGCCTCGACCTCCACCTCCACCTCCACCTCCACATACCACAAAAACAAAAAAAACACAAAAAAGGAAAACTTAATTAATTGAAGCATAATGGTCACCCAAGTAATCATACAGAACAAAACAAACGAAAAAACTATAAAACAAAATTCTCAGGCCATTGCAAGAACCAAGAAAATAAAAAAATTTAACAAACTATAGAAAACAAAAATTTTCTATGGAATGCAAAAACCAAAAACTTTCTAGGGCCATTGCATGAATTAAACATGTCAAATAAAATAAAGAAAATACAAAAAACAGAAAATTTCTATGGATTGCAAATATAAAAAACAATATGAGTGCATTGCATGAAACAAACAATATGACGACATTGGATCATACAAACAAATCAAAGTAAATACAATGCAATAAAACTATGAGACACATGTGCCTAATAAAATTTTCCAATTAGTATTTACATACATCCATAATACATATCAATTACACCTGATTAAGGACTATAAGTATAGTTGTACTCTAGTGTAAATAGAAAAATTAATTGATAGTCCATATAATAATACGTCGTACTAGTACTACGTATTACTATACTAGTACTAGGCAGGTAATTGATAGTCTGTTCACGAACGAACGAAGCAACGACCATCCCAATGACCAAAGGGTCTAGCTACCAAACACCATGTACCCAGCGCATGTGTTCTCATTGAGCAAAATTTTAAAATAAACTGGACACCCTATAGGACATCTTGATGGGGGCAAAATCAAATCGGAAGGACCAGAATTTGTGATGAATGTAAACAGATTACTCAGGTAAAGGATAACTTTGCTGAAAAAGAATGGAGGGAACAACCAACCTTTTGACAAGGATGGATTGAGACGATAAGAATGTTGGAACGACCGGCAACACGGTGCGAGATATAACTCTAAGAGAAACCCCATGACACTCTTTATATTCTTTAGTAATAATGATTAATGAGGGATAGAGTTTTTTTTTAAAAGTCCTCCAACAGTTTCTTCAAATATATATATATATATATAATGTTTTCATCCTCTATTCCTAGTTTATCATTAGCTAAAGATAGAAAACATGTCTGGCTCTTTAAGGTATACGCACAAGATATAACTAAGCTTTTTGAGGGTGGAAAGATATATAGGAATCAATTTTTATTCGAATGAGAGCAACTCCAATAGACTGGGTAAATGTATTCGTGAAGCCAATTATAGTTATTGTGCTAAAAAAAACATTCCAACAGCTTGTCTATAATGTTTTCTATTTTTTTCAGCTGACTATCCCACCATTCTCGCTGGCTATATTTCCCTAGCAAGTCCAGCTTGCTATCTGTGTTTTCCAATTTAGCTAGGCTGTTGTAAAACTCTATATTTTAGATAGACTTTCTATTTTACATAATGGCTAAATCTCACAATTTAGCATCTAATTTTACCAAGTTTTTTTGGAGTTGCTCTAACGTGGATTTAGAGAGTGAGTTTTAAAAAGAGACCATCAAAGATACTCTAGCAACTATGAGATATCATATATTTTATAATCCCAAACGAGTATTTTATCCTTTCACAAGCACAGTCTTGCATGATACCACTCCCACCGGTCTGGTTTGTTGGGCGCACACGTACATTAATATTAAAATTTAAGGTTTGCAATCTTTGACTAGTAATTTAGCTAATAATTTTTAGCTATTGTAATGCAAACTTGCTATGGTTAGACTTGTAACCAGGAGTACTATCCAATAGTCATAAGTTTATAATTATAAATAATAATGTAAAATAAAATAAATAAATGATCAAAGTGTGACCGTGTCATGTCAAAACAGACTGGATCAGGAGAGTAACCCGGATTTAGTGATATCATGATTAATTACACTATAATATACGTTGTCACCTCTCCATGTTTTAGACGTGAGAGGAACCACGGGCTTGTGAAATCCTGCATGCTAAGCAACGAAGTGCAATACTTGAAGTTGTCTCCAGGTTGCGGGCCCGAGTTGGAGATGTGTTAATGTGGTCGGTCCAGCCCAATTGGCCCAAATAGGTCCGTGGTCGACGGGGTCGTAGCAGTAGGAGCGGTTTTTGCTTATAATAAAAAAATCTGTCTACTTCGTACTCGAGTATTCTAGAGCGCGTGACACTCGAGTGTCACGGGCTTAAAAAACACTCGAATATGGAAAATGTGATAGAATCAAGTGTTTAAATGCCCTAAAAAAACACTCGATTCTCATAGCTATAGGATTCAGATCAAATGTTCAAAATTAATGCAAACAGATAGAACATATAAAATTAAAAAAATTATCTACATTGTTTCTATAGAAGCTAAATTGGAAGATTTCAAAGGAAAATCAAATAAAACAAAAAAGATTAACCAAATTGTTTCTATGAAGGCTAAATTGAAATTTTTTAAAGGAGAACCAAATAAAACATACAAAAAATAAAAAAAGCCAAAAAATAATTACATAATTGTTCGTGTAATTCTGACCATTCTCATTTACGAATAGTCAATTTACATCAATTAAACACAGAACTTATACCTAAATAGAAATAGTAAAATATACTTTAATAAAATGTTATCTGCTCCTAATTAAATAATAAACCAGCATGCATGGATGGGTATAGGGGCTAGCTGATGTGACGGGGGTGCATGCACCTGCACCATGCCCCTGCCGCCTACAAGGCTGCACCTGGACCGGGTCAGATGCACATGCAGGCGCACACACAGTGGCACAGGCCACGCCTGACCACGACCCCTAGGAGCCCGCGACTGCTTGCTGCGCCGTTCACAGGGCAGGTCCGACGGATGACAAATCGAGTGTGCGGAGCCCAAAAAATACTCGAGCGACGTATAGCTTTCCCGAAAATAAAGCAGTAGGAGCGGTGGCCGGTGCGCTGCTGACAGGACAAGTCGGATGCTGAGTAGGGATCGAGCCGTAGCTCGAGTGGTTACGCTGCAGGTGGTGCAGCGGTCGGTCGTGGGTTCGAGCCTGCTGGACTCACGATTCTCATCAGGGTTTTCCCCATTTTAACAGGTACAGTCTCTCTCGCGTGAAACTACAAAGGGATAGCGGCGCGCCTGTCGCCTATAAAGCTTTGGATGGTTTCGGTGATCTCCTCAAGGACATGATCTTGGAATCTAGGTGTAGTTGTAGGGTCTATTTGTGTACATGTGGTGTGAGTGAGGTGTGTGTGTGAGTGTGTGTGGTGTTGACGTGTGTCTGTTCATGAACAGATACTACAGTTGTACCTAGATGAGAGTCTGTTCATGAACAGATACTACAGTTGTACCTAGATGAGAGGCGCAAAGAAAAAAGTCGGATGCTGAGTCCGAGGTGGACAAGGGACCTAGGGTTGCGGGGCTTTATACAGCGACACCCCGCGCCTCCTTCTGGGGTGCAGGCGCAGCACCAATAACAGGGTTTGGGGGCCGCTTGTAGCGACGAGATCTCTGGCACCGGGGAACATGGCTGCGGAGGCCGGAGCGGCGAACATGGCGGCAACAGCGGTGGCCAAGAAGAAGGACGCTGATGTGGTGGCCGGAGCCGAAGCGGGGAACAAGGCGACGGTGGCCGGAGCGAGGAACATGGTGGCAGAGGCCAAGAAGAAGAAGAAGAAGATGGTGAGGGTGAATCAGGCGTACATCGACGGGTGTATCCGTTCAAGCCCTTCCCCTATGATTTAGAAGAAATCGACAAGACTATCTCGGATCCCGAGATGAGGGAGCTGCTCCGCAACATGACAGCATCAGTCGCAGCCACTATCAGCCTATTCGCTTGGTCGTATTTGACTTATCAGCCAACAAACAGTATTTTTCTCTCACGCCAAACTAGCCAACAGTACTTTCAGCCATGACTTATAAGCTAAACCAGCCCAAACGAACAGGGCGTATGAAGGCATGCCGCACCAAGGATGATGCCATCATCAAGCAGTGCTACGCCAAGGGCTACGCCGAGGAGGAGATCGAGGTCAGTGAGGACGACGATGAGGAGGCGTAGTAGGAGGAATCGTGAAACCTATTCGTTAGTCCAAGGGCTCTTAGAGACCAAGGGCTCATGCAAAGTTCTTAGAGACCAAGGGCTCTAGGACCTATTCGTTAGTCCATCTAGGCGGGGGCTCTTCTTGCCAGTCAAGGAAGCTTGGAGAAGGCTCACCCTGATGGTCAAGTGATAGAATGGTGACAGGGACGTCAAGAGGAGGTTGTGGCACTATCGGATCCTCCCTACGCGACAAGGCTGCATCCATTAACACCGCGGCACAGGACTCATGCACCTGGTGCATAGACCATAGACTAGAGCTAAACTGACTTGTACACCACACGCTCCTTAGGATATAAGGGGAGGTATGACTCCCTATAGAAGGGATCGAACACAACTTAGGTAGAGGAGACCAGATTCTTGCTAATTCAGAGGAAGAAGACGAACAAACTCTAGAATAGCATTCAACGATCCCCTACCAATCTCTCTCGATTTCCACCATTATAACCCCCGATTAGGCATTCCTAACACGAAGATCACCATACTGCTAGATGTAGGGCTCAGAAGCCCGAACCATGATAAATCGAGCTGTGTTCTGTCCTTGTTTTGAGTGTCCGAGCCATCAGAGACTCACACATTGATTTCCGACGAACAACCACGATGCTCATCATGCTTACAAACCCATGATAAGGGTCCCGCTCCATGATTCCTATGCTATTTGGCACCAACAATATCAAGCACTTAACAGAGTCGACCTTGATGGTTCGCCTTTTGGACCGCGTAAGTTATTAGGTTTGTACGCTGTGAGGGGAGTACTCGTAGGGTTGATAGCCAATCCTTAACTGCGTCGGACGTGCACTCAGAACTATTGTACTCGAATGAGCTTCTACACATATATGTGAGCATCCCCTCATGGGAACTCAGAAGACTATCGATCAAATCAGACCAAGTACGCAGCTCAAGATTCAACCATGAGTTAATAGCATGCCCCTAGCTAGGACTATGGAGCTAGGTACTTAACGACGAGTACTCGGATGCCATTTGTTCATCCGTTATTAGCTCAATGAGCATAGATGTTGCTACTCATGATGGCAAAATGTTTGTTCGCTAGTATAGAAATGGTCATTGCGGCACCGTTATCACCACCGTTTTTTCTAGAACCAGCGCCAAAAATGTTTCACTGTTGGATCCAGGGGTGTTTTCACCATCATCTCATCGTACGATTTGGCGGTGATAACCAGGGTTGATTTCATTGCTGGACCATATGCCGATCCGACGGTGAAAGTAGTGCACACCACTGTTTGGAATGACTTGTGTGCACCACTTTGTATTGGACCGGCCATGAAAAAACATGTAAGCACCGAATGAAAACTCGTTGTACTAGACGGTGAACATTGTTTGTACTATCGATTATGGCATAGAAGGCTTGGTCATGTTGGAATGAAACAATTGAATAGATTGGTTAAGCATGATCTAGTTAGAGGCTTAAAAGATGTTGTATTTGAGAAGGACAAACTTTGTAGCTCTTGTCAAGCTAGCAAACAAGTTGGAAACACCCATCCTAAGAAGAGTATAATGAGCACTAGCAAGGCATTTGAGTTATTGCACATGGATTTGTTTGGGCCAACACAATACACTAGCATCGGTGGAAACAAATATGGCTTTGTGATAGTGGATGACTATACTAGATACACTTCGGCATTCTTTCTAGTGGATAAGAGTGATGTGTTTGCAACTTTTAAATCATTTGTCAAGGGCATTCACAATGAGTTTGAAACAACCATCAAGAGAGTTAGAAGTGACAATGGTAGTGAGTTCAAGAACACTAGAATTGATGAGTTGTGTGATGATTTTGGAATTAGATATCAATTCTCAGCCAAGTACACTCCACAATCAAATGGCTTTGTTGAGAGGAAGAATAGAACACTTATTGACATGACAAGGTCTATGCTTAGTGAGTACAATGTGAGTGAATCCTTTTGGGCTGAAGCAATCAACATGGCTTGCTATTATAGCAACCGACTCTATTGTCACCTATTAAAAGAGAAGATACCTTATGAGCTCTTAAATAGTAGAAAGCCCAACATTGTATATTTTTGGGTCTTTGGTTGCAAATGCTATATCTTGAAGAAAGACATTAGATTGAGCAAGTTTGACAAGAAATGTGATGAGGAATTCTTGCTTGGATACTCAACCACTAGCAAAGCATATAGAGTTTGAAATTTGGCAAGTGATACTCTTGGGGAGGTATATGATGTTGAACTTGATGAAACCAAGGGTTCCCAAGATGAGAATGAGAATCTTAAAGATGTTAGAGGCATTCAACTTTCAAATGCCATGAAGAACATGGATGTTGGTGAATTGAGGCCTAGGCAAGTGATTGATGAAGAAGATGATCAAGTGCAAGTGCTCTCTAACTCAAATGTGCAAGATGATACAAATCAAGCAAGTTCAAGTGCCTCTCATGACAATGTGCAAGATCAAGTGGCTAGTACATCATCTCAACCTAATGATCAAGCAAGTGCAAGCAACAATGTTCTAATACTCCAACCAACCAATATTGCAAGAGATCATCCATTGGACACTATAATTGGAGATATTTCTGGAGGTGTACAAACAAGATCAAGATTACCATCATTTTGTGAACACTTCTCATTTGTGTCATCCATTGAACCAAAGAAGATAGAAGAAGCATTGATGGATATTGATTGGGTGAATGCTGTGTATGAAGAATTAAACAACTTCACTAGAAATCAAGTGTGGGAACTAGTTGAGAGGCCTAAGGGACACAATGTGATTGAAACCAAATAGGTCTATAGAAACAAGCAAGATCAAGATGAGATAGTAGTAAGGAACAAAGCAAGATTGGTAGCACAAGGCTATACACAAGTTGAAGGTCTTGATTTTGGAGAAACATATACCGTGGTTGCTAGATTAGAAGCAATTAGAATCTTGCTAGCCTATGCTTGTGCCCACAACATCAAGCTCTATCAAATAGATGTCAAGAGTGTATTTCTCAATGGCTACATCAATGAAGAAGTATATGTTGAGCAACCTCCTAGTTTTGAAGATGACAAGAAGCCCAATCATGTGTACAAGTTAAAGAAGGCATTGTATGGCTTGAAGCAATCACCTAGAGTATGGTATGAGAGGTTGAGAGACTTCCTACTCTCAAAAGGGTTCATTATGGAAAAGGTTGACATCACACTTTTTACCAAGAAGATTGAAAAAGACTTGTTTGTATTCCAAATCTATGTTGATGACATTATCTTTGGATCGATCAATCAAGACTTTTGTAAAGAGTTTGTGAAGATGATGGCTAATGAGTTTGAGATGTCCATGATTAGAGAGTTGAGTTACTTCCTTGGTCTTTAAATTAAGCAATTGAAGAATGGTACATTTATGAGTCAAGGAAAGTATATAAAAACATGCTCAAAAAGTTTGGCATGAATGAAGCAAAGGCCATTAGTACACTAATGGGAACAAAAAGCAATTTAGATAGTGATGCAAGTGACAACATGGTGGATCAAAAGTTGTATCGGTCTATGATTGGAAGCCTACTCTATGTAACTATATCAAGGCCGGATGTCATGTTTAATGTGTGCATAGGTGCAAGATTTCAAGCCTCACTATTGCTTCTATGCTTGACTTGATCTAGTGGTAGCATATGAATTTGATGCTTGTATGGTACCACTATTGCTTCTATGCTTGACTTGATCTAGTGGTATCATATGACATATTTGTGGGCTTGTGAACCTAGTGTTTGATCTAGAAAATGAGTTATAAGTGTTTAACTCAACATGGTACAAGATAACCCTTGAAATGAGGTGTGAAAAAGCTTATCCTTGGATCAAATTGAGTTAAATATCTTTGGCAAGTGTTCTAGATTAGACCAAATTTTGAAAATGATCCTCACCCTATTGATTGACATTGATAATCTTAACCTATCTAAAATTGAACCTTTGTGGTCATTGATGACAAAGGGGGAGAACTATAAAAGTGAGGGGATAAATTAAAATTTGAGCACACAAGTAGGGGGAGCAAGCTCATAAACTTGATTGATGCATTTGAATGTGCATTTTATATGTTTGCTTGCATGGCACAAGTTTTAAATTAAAATTCCATGCTTGTGTGGTGTATGCTAGTTGTAGGTTTGAATGATGAAATGAAAAACTAGCATGCATAGGTGATAGTTAGATATGCCTTGTTTACTTGCTTTGCTTTCACAAGTGGTGCTAGAGCCTTGCTTAAATGTTGATCTCACGAGATATCTAGTATTTGTGTTTTGCAAGTAATTCCAAGTGGTATCTAACTAGCAATGGTGCTAAGGATGGTATATTTGGTGCACTCCGATTGGTATCATGCTTCAAAGGTCCATCCCTTATAACTTAGCATCATTTGGTAGACATTACTCTCCCACAACTCAAATCTATGCATATGTGTAAGCTTTCAATCCAAACTCTTAGCACATATGTAGGGGGAGCAAATGATACCAAATGAGGTATCTAGTGTTTGTGTTTTGCAAGTAATTTCAAGTGGCATCTAACTAGCAATAGTGCTAAGGATGGTAAATTTGGTGCACTCCGATTGGTATCATACTTCAAAGGTCCATCTCTTATAACTTAGCATCATTTGGTAGACATTACTCTCCCACAACTCAAATCTATATGTATGTACAAGCTTTCAATCCAAACTCTTAGCACATATGTACGGGGAGCAAATGCTACCAATGGGGGTTCATGAAACTTGTCCAAATCCTTTTACACATGGTAAATATGTTTGGGCAAGCAACATGGATTAATTTGAATTTATTTCATATCTTTGTAGAGGTTGTCATCAATTAGCAAAAAGGGGAGATTGAAAGCCCTAGTTTGGTTTTGGCTAATTGATGAAACCTATTTGGACTAACCCTAAGCTTTAAGTGTGGATATGAGATAGGTTGGTCCAACCCAAGTGAAGGAGCTAGGTGGCACTCATGGATGGAGATGGCCACATGACATGAACATCATGGTGGTGGTGTGAACACATGTGATGATCAAGCTTCGGACTTTGGAAAAGAATAAAGAGAAAAACAAAAATAGGCTCAAGGCAAAGATGATATCCATAGGGCCATTTTGTTTTCGGTGATCAAGACACTATAGAGAGTGTGATCATATTTAGGATAGATGGTTGTACTATTAAGAGGGGGGCTCTTATCGGACAACTCGATCATCTAGTGCCACTAGGTGTTGGAAAACTTGCATATGCATTTTTGGCCTAGTGCACACTCGGTGAGAAAGTGATTACCTTTGAAAAATGATTGTGAAAATGCTAACACACTTACACGTGATGGTGAAACACTTGTGGTGTTGGCACACTTTGCAAAGGAGTTGAAGGAGGTGAAGTAGGGGATGAGGTGCTACCGCTGGGGACACCGCCACCCCTATGGCGGTGACCACTTTGCCTCAACCAAGCACCCAGTGTTGGCGCTGGCACCACCAGTGGTGGTGTGCACCGCCATGCGCACGACGGTGCACCACCCTAGCATATCTAGTGCCATCGTTGTTTTTATCCAAAGGCTGGGGGAACCAGTAGTGGGCACCGCCGCGGGCACCGCCACCACTGTGATGATGCACCACCCAATTTTTCCAGAGGCTATGGAAAATAGGGGATTGGCTTGGAATGGCACCATTGTGCCATGTCTGGTGCCACCGCCGTGTGTCAACTAGCCATTGGGAGGGGCACCGCCACCCCATGTTCGGTGCCCTCGCAGAAGCTGACTCAAAAGGGTAACGACTCTATTTGCTTGTGGGCTTATAAATAGAGGTGGTGACCGGCCTTGGCCACCTTCTTGGCACTACTAACAGCTACATACACCCTTTGAGAGATGAGCACACCACTCCACTCACTTGCACACTTGATTTGATCATCTTGAGTGAGATTGGAGAGCCTCTAGTGCATTGCTTAGTGGTCAAGCATCTTGTGGCACTAGTTGGGCGATTTGGGCAGATGAAGATCTTGTTACTCTTGGTGTTTGTCGACACCTAGATGGCTCAGTGATTGGTGGATCGTCGAGCGGAGGAAGGTGATTGTCTTCGGCTCTGATCATTGTGATTGTGAGGGGTTCTTGTGCCTTCTCCAACGGAGCACCAAAGGCAACTCTAGTGGATTACACGTGGCTTGTGGATCCTCATCTTGTGTTGGTTGTGCGGCATCCGGTTGCGGGTTAGGCGTGTGATGCCTATTAGTGCGTGAACCTCCAAGTGAGTGAATCGCCACAACGAAGACTAGCTTGCCAACAAATAAGTGAACCTCGGAGGAAAAATTGATTGTGTCATCCTTTGTCTCCTTGGTATTAATTGATAGATCTCTTGCCACGGTGGTATACCTCTCTACTACTCTCTTGTATTACATTGTGCCTTTACCTTGTGTAGTGCTTGTGGTAGTTGTAGCTAGTTAGTATAGCTCTTTAGTTGTAGATCTCTTGCTAGCTTGTTCACCTAGATGTAAATTAGTGACTTAGCCCTTGTGTGTATACTAGAGATCATAGAGATTAGAATTGGGTAGGTGGCTTGCAACACAAGTGTAGTGCTAGCGTAAAATTCGCTTCGCCATCTTATTTACTAATCACTTGTCTTAGTGTTGTTGTAGAATTTTTTTAATAGGCTATTCACCCCCCTCTAGCCATTAGGACCTTTCACTGACCCCACCTACGGCTGGTCGGCCTATGGGGTCACCCTGTCAGCCCCTCATCGCTACATCAGTTCTCCACCGCCTTAAAGATTCAATCTACACCGTTGCTGAAAGCTCTAGTTTGGTTTTGGTGAATTGATAAAACCCTAAGTGCTAACCTAGTTTATCAAGTGATCATAAGATAGGTAGCATATTCCAAGTGGTGAAACAAATGAAGATCATAGCATGATGATGATGCCATGGTGATGATCAAGTGCTTGGACTTGGAAAGAAGAAAGAGAAAAACAAAAAACTCAAGGCAAAGGTATAAACCATAAGAGCTATTTTGTTTTGGTGATCAAGACACTTAGAGAGTGTGATCATATTTAGGTTTGATAGCCGTACTATTAAGAGGGGTGAAACTCGTATCGAAATACGGTTATCAAAGTGCCACTAGATGCTCTAACTCATTGCATATGCATTTAGGATCTAGTGGAATGCTAACACCTATGCTAACCCATGTGCACAAGGTGATACACTTGGTGGTTGGCATATTTGACCAAGGGTGAAGAAGTTAGAGGTGAAAAGGAGTTAGTCTCGCTGGTCACAAGGTGACCGGACGCTGGTCCCAGAGGAACCAGCGTGTCCAGTCAGTTGTAACAGCAGAGACGCTGGCATCGGTCAAACGACCAGACGCTGGGTCGCTCAGCGACCGGACGCTGGCAAGGTGTGTTCGGTCCTATTGTCGGACAGTGCATAGAGGCTAGGGTCTCTGACCAGACAATGGCTGGGTCTGGTCATGCTTGACCGAACACGTCCGGTAAGCTAAAGGCATTTTTAAAACCTTACTAGAAACAACCGAATGCTAGTGGATTAGCGTTCGGTCAGTTATAGAAAAGCGTCCGATGAACTCAAGTGACCATTGAGATCAGGACACATGGCTGTTGTCGGGCGACCGGACGCTGAGGTCCAGCATCCGGTCAGCCCGTGTTGTGCCCAGTGAAGGGGTACAACGGCTCTATTTCATGGGGGCTTCTATTTAAGACCCATGGCCGGTTGAAGCTCACACCTTTGGCCATTTTTATTGACATAGCAACCTTGTAAGCTTAGCCAAAGCCCTCCCACTCATCTGCATCATTGATTTATCATCTTTGTGAGATTGGGAGAGAATCCAACTGAATTGCTTGAGTAATTGCATCTAGAGGCACTTGGTGTTCGTGTTTCACTGTGGGATTTGCTTGTTACTCTTGGTGGTTGCGCCACCTAGACGGCTTGGAGCAGCAAGGATCATCGAGCGAAGGTTGGTGATTATCTCCGGCTCCGATCGTGGTGATTATGAGGGGTTCTTAACCTTTCCCCGGCGGAGAGCCAAAAGGTACTCTAGTGGTTTGCTTGTGGCTTGTGTGATCCTCATCTTGTGTTGGTTGTGCGGCACCCTATTAAGGGTTTGGCATGTGAAGCCAATTAGCGCGTGAACCTCCAAGTGAGTGAATCGCCACAACGAGGACTAGCTTGCCGGCAAGCAAGTGAACCTCGATAAAAATCATTGTGTTCATCATTGATTCCGAGGTGATTGGTCTTCATTGTTATTCATCCTTGTGATTGATTGGTTCCTTCATCTACACGGCGGTATAACCCCCTTGATCACTCTCTTTACATTACCGCAAACTAGTTGTCAAGCTCTTTAGTGTAGCTAGTTGTGAGAGCTTGTTTGCTTGATTGGTGTCGCTCTTTAGTTAGCTTTTGAGAGCACACTAACATAGAATAGTGTCATAGCTATTGTGTGAATAGACACTATCTAAACTAGAATTGTGGTAGGTGGCTTGCATTTTGAGTAGGCTAGCGCAACACTTGCTTCGCCCCATAATTGTCTAACTACTTTGTTAAGTGTTGTTGTAGAAATTTTATTAGGCTATTCACCCCCTCTCTAGCCATTAGGACCTTTCAGTTGCTCAAGGTCGGTTTGATTCGAGGGTCCAGATTTGACGTTGCCCCTTATATATAGCCACCCATACCCCCCTCCTGAGGCATCTCTCCAATCTCCAATCTCCAGAGAAATCCATCATAGATTAATATCAAGACACACTAGAAGGATTAGATCTAGAGCTCTCTAATCTAGAGCTCTCTAATGTAGTAGATTAGTAGCTCGGTAAAACCATTGTATGTTCACTTATTTATCTTATGAGACTTTATTATCATTATATCATTCTTATCTATATGGCTATACTTACTTTGAATATGTATCTCGCTAGTTAAGGTTATCTTTACTTTTGTGTGCGATTTCATAGAGCGTTTAGCCTGCTAGTTTATCGATTGGGCTAAGTAGCCGAGCCTCATGTAAGCATGGTGCTTATATGATGCTCTGCCTATGAGTGCACCCAGTTTCCTGGCTGTGTGGTAGCAGCGGGAGGTGACAACCCCGTCTATCCTTTGTGGTCCACCCCATGTTGAGCAGGTTCTTAAATTGTAGGACCGTAGTCGTGTTAGTAGAGTTATCTTTTGTGGTGCTCTACCGTTTAGCGGCGTCCCAAAGTGCACAAGAGTAGAGTGAGTCTTAGCTATAAGTCGGGTATATATATACTTTGATCTTGTAATAAGAATATCATAGGAATCTACCTCACCCGTTGTCCTCCTAAGTTATCTAGTTTATATTATCTTTATAGATTTATCCCTTGTGTGTCATTCAACATAATTCCTATCATTACCTTGCCCCATGCTCTAGTTATGTTGGTATGTTAGTAAACACTCTTATTATTTAATAAATCTTTACTCCATTGTTTCCCTGTGATAAAATATAAATAATGATACCTAGAATACTTCCAGTAAAATACTACACTGATGTTCTGTGCGCTTGCGGAACCCTTAATATTATATTTGCACTCTCAAACGACAACAATCTCCATCTCCACTAGTGGAAACGTGATGTTCCACACTACTGGATTCAGGTTCTTTGTCGAGTGCCTGAGGCACTCGGCAAAGGCCAAATTGCACTCGGCAAAGTCTTTGCCGAGTGCGGCACTAGGCAAAGAACACACGGCAAAAAATTGATCGGCAAAGCCCTCTTTGCCGAGTGCCCCGGGGGCACTCGGCAAAGAAAAGCGACCGTCACGGCACCGGCCCCGTTGACGATCTCTTTGCCGAGTGCCAACCCTGCAGGCACTCGGCAAAGATTTTTTATTTATTTAAAAAAAATTCTTTGCCGAGTGCCCCTGGCTGGCGCTCGGCAAAGTTTGAATTTTTTTTAAAAAAAATTCTTTGCCGAGTGCCCTCTGGCTGGCACTCGGCAAAAAGTTTGAATTTTTTTTAAAAAAAAATTCTTTGTCGAGTGCCCTCTGGCTGGCACTCGGCGAAGTTTGATTTTTTTTAAAAAAAATTCTTTGCCGAGTGCTCTCTGGCTAGCACTCGGCAAAGTTTGAATTTTTTTTAAAAAATTTCTTTGCCGAGTGCCCTCTGTCTGGCACTCGGCAAAGTTTGAATTTTTTTTAAAAAAAAAATCTTTGCCGAGTGCCATGGTCATGGCACTCGGCAAAGCTGAAATTTTTGATTTTTTTTACATTTCATCATGACAAATAAATTCATACAAACATATATCACATATATATCTCATCCATCACATATATATCTCATCCAAAGTAACATAATTTAATTGTTTGGAAAGGTAAAACAGCAAGTAACACTTCATGGCAGCAACAGACATAGTAAAATTCTTAGCTAACTAAAAGGAATATTTCTGAAACATAGTGTCTGTTGTTCTTTGTACCCTTGGCCAGATTATTGTTTGTTATAAGCCAGTCCCAACACAGTTCCCTTGACAGCCTAACTGCTTGCAATATAATAAAAAGATGAGCGAAAAAACATGACACTTACTTTAACGATGAACTGATGAAAACGACAAAGATACATCTACTTCACCATGCTTTGGTTGGCACTGCTCTGTTCAAACAGTTTATACCGAAGAGAATTCAGGCGTCAAACTGCAACAAAGTAGAAAAAAATGGGGTTGCCTTCCCAAATAACTTTGCACAAGCAAATAGTAGCGGCAGTGATCAATCTAGGGATAATGCTAGCTAGACACACTGACTGGTTACATAAATACTGTTGCGCGAAAGAATACATGACAAAAATGCAAGAATCATTCGGATCTCATTATTTGTTCAGCAAGGAAAGGTTTTCAAAAGAAGTACATATGCAAAAACGTCAAAGATGGGGCTTAATGATTTGAGAGGAGTTCTTCTCAAAGCAAAAAATGCACAGATCCTGATTGAAGTGACTATACTCCTTAAAGAATTCTATCGGAAAGACCAGCTTCTGGTCTCTGTGCTTGATTCAAAATGTGTCCTCTCTGTTTTGTACTAAAGCAGAGAAGCATCAATTTGATGACGGATTCGAATTCCAATTCATTGTTCACTTTTAAACGTAACCCAAGACGACGAAAGCTATACAGGGGTCAGGTGAAGAAGCGCCACAAGAAAAGATGATCCTCTAGCACATGAAGATGAAGTGCGTCCTGGCTTTTGCCGGATAATGATTCTCACTGATGGGTTAGAAAGTTGGTATGCACAAGTAGAAAAAGAGGCGGTGTTAATTCTGGTAATACTTGTTGACATGCTAAAGGGAAACAGGGAAAAGATCAGTGTACGTTCATATGAAAAGGCTGAAAAAGTGGAGCCGGGAAAGGTAAAGCTGTGCATCCTTGAAGCAAGACAGCCCACTCAGGCAGGTGTATGCTAGTAATTGCTAAGCTCAAGTTCATCATATCTGTGACTGTTGGTGACAAATTGGCGAGAATCTGAAGCAAAGAACAAGGGATGGGATTGCTTTGGGCTGAGGAATTGTTGTACGTATATACCTGCTGCACTGCTGGCAAAAGCGCATCTCGCGGCCGGCGACGACGACGACGGGCGTCTTGGAGTGCGCCTCGCAGACCTTGTGGCGGCGGTGGTAGTCGCGGCACTTGCTGAGGTCGGCTTTGCAGCCGTCCACCACGCACGACGGGCACTGGCGGGCGCTTCATCGGGCTTGCTGACGGCGCCGCCGCCGCCGCAGGCTCCTTCGTCCCATCCACCGCCCCGAACTCGCCGAGCACGCCGAGCTTGAGGTCGACGGAGCACTCCGCCTGGCTCGGCGCCCCGCGCGGGGCCGCCGCGGGGGAAGGCGCGGCAGCTGTGGTGGCAATGCCCGCCGCCGCCGCGGGGGAAGCCGCGGCTGCTGCTGCTGTGGCGGCGATGGGCGGCGGCGGCGTCGTGCCCGAGCTGGAGCTGTGTGCGCGTGTCTTTCACGGTCAGGACAGTAGTGGCCGGGCAAACGGCTGTTTCCCGGCAAGATAGCACAAAAATTTATTTGCCGAGTGTCTTCGATCTAGTACTCAGCAAAATATTTTTTAATTTTTTTAAATTTTTTGTCGAGTGTTTCCGATCTGGCACTCGGCAAAGTATTTTTTAATTATTTTTAAATTCTTTGTCGAGTGCCAAGACGGCTGACACTCGATAAAGAGAGGTTTTTTTTTAAAAAAAAAATTTAAAATTCTTTGCCGAGTGCCAGCCATCCTGTCACTCGGCAAAGAGGCTCCTTTACCGAGCGTCAAACGCAGACACTCGGCAAATCGTTTTTATTTTTTTTTCTTCCTGCCCCCAAACTTTTTCTGTAGTCCTCATACAATATCTGGTACTACATGTTCTAATGTGGCATATTTCTCGGACTTTTTCTATTTTTTTTAATTTATTTTATTTAATTGAATTTTCTTGGATAATTCAAATTATAATTGTTAGTCATTCGAATAATGAAAAAAATGAATGAGAAAATGATATTCATGTTATTTAGTATAATGTGAGGCCGTATCCAGGAACAGACCACCAATTTCGAACATCTTGTTCACGAAACATAACCACGAACTTGCGGTTGAGTTGTTTTTAAATTCTATAAAAAGCAAACGAAGACCGAAAATCTTGAAACTTGTCGAGATGTCATGATATCATATGTGGAGGCTGTGATAAAAAATTGAGGAGGTTTCGCGCAAGTTTGTCACGTACAATGCTTACCACCTGGTTGCCCTCTTCACGAAATCATGAAACTTCTTCGGAGATTCTTCGGTTTGCAAGTATCGTACGTGACAACGTGCACGAAATCTTCTGAAATTTTTATCATAACCTCCACATACGATATCACGGCATCTCAACAAGTTTCATGATTTTCGGACTCGTTTGCTTTTTATAAAATTTAAAAACACTTCGCACGCAAGTTCGCGGTCATGTTTCGTGAACAAGATGTCCGAAATTTAGGGTCCGTTCCTGGATACGGCCTCACACTACACTCAGTAACATGACTATCATTTTTTGAATCATTAAATTCCATTATTCGTACCACGTGCAGTTTAAATTTGTATTTTTCAAAAAAATTCAAGTAAACGAAATAAAGTAACTAAATATATCAAAAAGCCACAAAAAATCACCAAATTCTAACGAGGAGTTCATGGTACTTTAAAAGGGCTACACAAAAAATTTGAAGGCCAAAAACAAAAAAAATAAAAAAACTTTGTCGAGTGCCGGGGCATGGCACTCGACAAAGGGGGTCTTTGCCGAGTGCCAAGAATAAGACACTTGGCAAAGAGGGTTTTGAATTTTTTTAAAAAAATTTCCTCTTTGTCGAGTGCCTTCACAGGGGCACTCGGCAAAGTATTTTTCAAAAAAAAAATCTTTGCCGAGTGCCAGATCTGGGACACTCGGCAAAATTTTTTTTTTAAAAAAAACATTCTTTGCCGAGTGCCAGATCTGAGACACTCGGCAAATATTTTTAAAAAAAAAAACCTTCTTTGCCGAGTGCTAGATCTGGGACACTCGATAAAGATTTTTTTTAAAAAAAAAACCCTCTTTGCCGAGTGCCTAACAGTAGACACTCGGTAAAGAATGACGTGGCCGAACACCGTTACGCGGGGCAGCCTATGCCGAGTGCCGCGCTTTTACCGAGAGTCTGGCACTCGGCAAACTTTTGCCGAGAGCTTTTTTTGCCGAGTGCAATTCTTTATCGAGTACGGCACTCGGCAAAGAAGGTCTTTGCCGAGTGTCCGAGTTTTGGCACTTAACAAAGAAGTTTTCCCTCGACAAAGATTCCGTTTTCATTAGTGCCAGTTCCATCACGACCCCATCTCCATCGGTGTGTTCAGCGCGGTGACCATGGGCATCACGGTGGTGTGCGCGGCCTGCAATAACGGCCCAGCTAGCGTCCGTTGTCAATGACGCTCCGTGGCTGGTCACCGTTGCAGCCATCTTGGTTGATCGGAGCTTCCGCGCGGACGTGGAGCTTGGCAAGGGCGTTAGCGTCGCTAGCAAGGCTATTAACCAGGTGACCAACGTGAGCATGACGCCTTCGTATCATCCTATCCTCTACTCTGACTAGCGGCACAATTGCATCTGCCATGGCGAGGACGAACACAGAGTCGCCAGCTCAACTGCATCTACCATGGCGAGGACAAACACTTAGAACACCATGCAGTACCACAAAAATATTTTAGGAGACACACAACACGTCCTGATTAACCGAGGCGATAATTGCCTCCAAAACTAGCTACTAATTTTCAAAGACGATCATAGCATTTTCAGAGACATTACGTCTCTAAAAATCTTATTAAGACGGACCTTTTAAGAGTTCCGTCTTTAAAAATATAGCCGAGAGAACATCGACCAACACATGTTCTCTCTCTCTCTCATGTCCTGATTGAACTTCTCTGTCAGCCCAGCCGACTCCCCACGTCCTTCCCAATGGCGGTAGATCGAGGGCGGCGGCGACGCAGGTTGGGGCAAGCCCCTCCGATGACGACATCTGCGGGTGACGACATTTGCGGAGATGGAGATCCCCTTGTCCTCTCTCCATCTCCTCTCTCAATCCACTCACCCTCTCTCGGTCTCTTCGTCTCATAGATCCAGGGTGAGCCGGTCCACGACATCTTCAACGGTCCACTACATGCTCAACCACATAGATCCAGTGACAGCATCCTCGACGGTGCAGCCCAGGGGGCTCAGCGGTGGGCGGAGGTGGCACGGTGCACGACGGGTTCACAGCAGCCAGCGGGCTCGGTGCTGGGCTCGATAGCAAGCTCCACGTCGGGCTTTTTTTTTTTTGTCTTTTTCAATTGATGGAGACGAGTATACTACATCGTCTCTGTTAAACTGTGATTGATGGTAACGTTTGCCCACTTGTGAGAATCGTTTGACCGTCTCTATAAATGATTTTGGTAGTAGTGGTATCATATCAAATTACGCCTTATAATGGACCGGAGGAAGTACGGCCTAAGTTTTTATAATGGACGGGAGTACGGGACGGGACCCGGTAACCGCCTAGCGTTGCTGTGCTTTATTCGGCGACGCCGCCCGCGCGGCCGCGCCTCCTTCTGGGGCGCAGACGCAGCACCAACGGCAACGAGGTTACGCGGCGACCGCTTGTAGCGACGATATCTCCAGCAGCGGGGAACATGGCGGCGGTAGCAGAGGCCAAGAAGAAGAAGATGACGATGGTGAGGGTGAGTCAAGTGTACATCGACGGGGTCCTGGAGGTGTATCCGTTCAAGCCCTTCCTCTGTGATCCAGAAGAACTCGACAAGACTATTGAGGATCCCAAGAAGAGGGAGCTGCTCCGCAGCATGACGGCTTCAGTCGCAGCCACTGTCAAGGCGTGCCGCGCCAAGGATGAGGCCATCATCCAGCAGTACTACGCCAAGGGTTATGCCGAAGAGGAGGTCGAGGTCAGTGATGACGATGTGGAGGAGGCGTAGCAGCGTAGGAGCTGGTAAGGAGGAGGATACGGACCGGAGGGAACTAGCAAACGTGTGACCTGTTTGAGATAGAGCTACCTGATCGAATGTGTCAGCTTGGTATATGATAACAATAACATTATTTTATTTGCTTATTACTGCATATTGGTTCTTGTTTTATGCTGCTGATTGGCAAATCTCCTGATTGTGATTTTGACCCGGTTTCTTAAGTCTGAATAGCCATCTCGATTAAGCCATGGTTCATGTGTGACCTGTACGTACAGATTGGCCAGTGCATGGATATCGTAAGTTATGGGTATGAGACGATGTTCTGAACAAATATGTCCAAGACATGATGTTTTACTGGCACCCTGCTATTAGTTTACTGATTCATTTTAGGCGGATCTCCAAGCTCAGGTCTCGGTGTCACAAAGTTTTGGAGACAGAACTACATAATAAACCTTGTGGAGTCTGAATATAGACGACGCGATCGTTGTTATCTTTTTTGGAGTCACCACCCAAATGTGTCATTCGAACCCCATTAGTCTTTTCCTGAACCAGCAATCCCCACATTCCCCTGGTAACGTTATTGTCGTTAGGTTTGCCACATTTTCCTATATATTGATCGATATCTCGCTGATTATGGTCATGATCTGGATATTTATTTCCCAACCTAAAATGCTAGGTGTTTGCTATAGTTGGGTATGGTTGGAATAAGCAATACATTTTGTTGGCATTCTAGATCATCCATCCCTTTCTGAAATTGATGCTCCACGTAGACCATGTTTCTTCTATGTAATGTTATTACAGCCTTAGAGTATCTCCAAGAGATTTTTCATATCCTTCCTAAATGCTAGGAATAGAGATTTTGGTGAAAAACTATCATCCAATAGCTTGTCTAAATGGTCATCTAAATATAGTTATCTTCTATTCCGGATTTTTCGCTAGCCAAAAATAAAAAAACGAGAATGGCTCTCTAGAGTGCGCATAAGATATAGAAGAACCGTGGGAGAGTGAAAAGATATAATGATTTAGAGAATGAGATATAGAAAGGCTCTTAGAAATGCTCTTACAGGCCTTTACTTGGCGATTAGTAAGGCTTGTGTTTTAAATTGAAATTTCCTTTCCGTAGCAGCACTGCTCACATCGCCGCAACTTCATCAGGACAAAAATTTACATATTATTACATGTCTCAATCGACAAATTAAGGGCATGTTAGAAATAGACATCTCAATTTAGTGAAACTTTTACCTTGCTACAACCGAAGCCTTTTCTGACATGCATTGTGAATCATCTTGCGGATTCAAAGGTCCAAGTTCCAAACACATAATCAAGTTAATACATTGTTATTCTTGTGATGAAAGGACCCGAGAAGCATGTTGCCACATTTCGGTTTAAATGCATTTTATTTTATTAAGAGCGGGCCCTGTTATAGCTGCTTGTTTCTCGTAGAGATCAAACTCGTTAGACGATTCTAGCGGAACCAATAGACGAAGACAACCAATTCAAATGTAGCTGCTAATTTCATTTGCATCCACTGATGAACCCCAAAAGTTTGAGTTGTGTAGGATCAAGGTGGCCAGCAAGAGAGGGAGGGTGATGGTCGTTTCAAAACTAATTGCACATCCCGACTAAAAAATATGCGGAATTAAAACTACCGGTGCAACAACAACTTCATCCCTAAATCCTTAGTTCACAAACAATCTAATCCTATGTCAAGGTTTGAATAGAAACGGGGTGGTCTGAACAGGAACGGGGGAGGAAGGAAACCCTAATCACCTCGCCAAGACCCTTACTCGAGTTGCCCTAGAAGCCGAGGCCGACACTTTCACCACGTACATGTATTGTCTTATAGTCGTCTGAAATGAGATTATCTCACAACACCCAACAACTCTTAAGTCTTAGATGACGTGGGCGCCATAAATTGCACACCACGCGCAACTGCGCAAGAGACCAGCCGCTGTCGGCCCCTTGGGAGAGCTGGGTCCTCTGGCCTCTAGGTCCAAGGGTTGATGAGTTTTTATTTTATTCTATTATTTTTTGAGTGGATTTTGATGAGATTTTTTTTAAACCGGGAACATTTCATTGCCCAAGTGATGGAAGGTCATCAGCAACAATTACAACGACGCTATCAGGGGGATTACATGACACATGTTCCTCCCCCTCAACGCCACCCACACCTAAAGCAGCTAGCACATGTGCTGCCTTATTACAGTTTCTGGACACATGAACACACTCAAAGCTAATAATTTTTTTTTGATTGAGGGGAAGGGTTTGATGAGATAAAACCAAACTCCGTCGCTGCGTCCGGCCGCAGGCCCAACCCAAGACGCCAACCATGAACCAACCCAGGACCTTTGCGTGAACAAACCACCCGAAGACCAGGTCATCGGGAAACTCCTCGCGAGTCACGAGACGAGGAAACCGCCCGTCCAAAGAAGACCCCAGCCTGTTCCACGTGGGGAGAGGCCTCCCCCACCTGGTCCACTGGCAGCCTCACAGCTCGCGCTAGGTCACGAGGCCCATCGCCATGGGCCGCTAGCCCATTCAATCCCCGTCCGCACCGCAACCACCAGACCCCTCCGGTTTCTCTCTCTCTCTCTACGGGTCAAAGCCTTGAAGGCCCTCTCCTCTCTCCCTGGCTTGTTGTCCTCGTCCCCATAGGGTCTAGGGTTTGCTCGCTTGGCCTTAGTCCTTCTTGGGCCCAGCAAGCAAAGCCGAGCCCCCGGTTTGGTTCGCCTCGGCTCTTTCGTCCCTGACTCCCCGTACGTAAGCCTCCTCCTCCCGCGAGCATGTTCCGTCTTCTTCTCCTAAAATCCGCGCTGCTGGTAGCTTTGTATTGGATTGTTTCGTGGTTTGGTTCGCCGTTCGAGTTGGTCTGGTGGGCTCCGTTGTTTTGTTTTGAGATGGGTCGATTCGGTGGGGCCCAAACCGAATTTCTCGGTTCAACAAATTTTAGAAACGGATCCTATCGGTTCCCAACTTGCGATTAGCCGAATTTTGTGAAAATCAAATACAACCCGGGGCCACGCACGGCCGGCCCGGCAGCGTCCGCCCGCCTCGCACCACACTCGAGAAGGGGGATGGATGGGCCGCGACCCGTGACCGTGAGCCCATTGAAACGTCACAACCCTGGCCGGCTCGCCGCCCCCGCATCCTCATTTCCTTTGGGAACCCCCACCCAAAGCAAAGTCTCCCTCACCTGCCGCTCTCTCGCCCTCTTCCACCTTCCCCCCAAAAGCCAGGTCTACCACACCTGCTCGGCCTTGCTTGGGGCGCTTCTTGGGCCGAGCCCTAGCAGGTAGTCCGGACTTCCGATCTCGGCCACCACCACCACCTCCCCTTCCCCTGTAAGCTCGCTCTCCTCCGTTCCCAAACTCCTCGTCCGCTCTCCCTCCCCTCTCCTGCTCCAGCTGCTCTCGTCTCGTCTCGTCTCGTCGCGTTATAATTTCTTTCCGCTTGCGAGTTCATAGATAGATCTGCGCGGGATTCCGCCGGATCTGTGCGGGGGCGTTTAAATTTGTGGGCTTTTTTTTTTCTTTTGTGTTTCGTTTAAGCGCGATTTGGAAGGGTTTTGCCCGTCCGGATTTGGGCCTAGTGGGCCATGCCGGGAGGATTTCATTCGATCGATTTTCTGAAATTTTACCGGTCGGTCTGCCGGTCTACAACTCCAGGCCACAGATAGAGGAGCTCCTCCTTCCCGTGGTTTCTGTTCTATAGGATTTCCCTTTCGAATTTGGGACACGAGGTTCTGTTCCGCGGGCCAGATTTGAAGTCTCTGTCTTTCATGCGCCCACCATGGCAGGAATTTGGGGGAATTCTGTAGCTAGCGGAGGCGACTTTGGTTCTCAGTTAGTTTTTTCTTTTCCGGGTGCGCGTCAGAGCGCTGTTGGCGCTGTAGATTAAGTGCGTTATATTGTTGGCCTTTTTTAGCGTATATATAATTCTGGTACGAGCAAATTCTGGCGCGTGCTTCTGGGAGGGGTTCAATTTTCCGAGGGAATTACTCAAGATTTTGTCGAGGCTTGAATCGTTGTGCAGAGGTAGGACTGTGAAGATGAAGAGTTTATAGGAAACAGATTGACTCCAAAGTACTCTTCACTATCAGTCTTGTTAGCTAGAGAATTACTAAGTACATGTTACCCTGAGCGTTTGAAGCTTAAACGATTCATCGCATAGTGCTGCATCTTTGTGAATCTTGTGCCTAGACCAGGGTACTCATACTTGAGTATGATTTTGAAGTCCAATATCTTGAGTATGATTTTGAAGTCCAATAGCCAGGCTAGGTTCGATGCCTATAAATTATCTTTTCGTAAGAAGTTCCAGCAACCATGGCTTGTTTCTGACAGGGGTAGTTTAAGTAAACGATGAGCATGGTTGAGTTTCTGCAGAAATGGCTATGTTGCTATTCATTCATGTGCAGCCCTATATGGTTCTGCTGAACGGTCTGCCCTTGAATTTCGTATTTATTTTTCTGTTCCAACTCTTCAGCATGTTTAACTACTTGCATTCAGCATTGCTTTGCCTCCGAGCGGATGTGGGCTAGATTCCGCCGGATCTGTGTGTGTGTGTGTGTGGTGGTGGGGGGGGGGGGGGGGGGGGGGGGGGGGGGGGGGGGGGGGGCTTTAAATCTTGTCTAAACAAGGAAAATAAAGTATAGGATTTTGGTGATTTGTATGAGCCTGTGCAAGAATCTGAGCTGTTGAGGAAGGAACTTAGTGTGTAGTTGTTAATACAACTTATTTTTGGAGTTGTGCTCTAGTTCCTTTGATTACTAGGACTTTCTATCGTCAAATTATGATGTATTTGTCGGTTCTGTTATGCTCAAGAATTGAACCCCTGCCATTTTTGCACTTCGACAATGTTCTGATTTTACCATTGCCATATCTGACAGATATCTCAGAAGTTCAGCTGCTAGCCTATCAGGATGGCTGAGGAAACTGCCAATGATGCTCAGGTGGCACAAGATAACGAGATTGCCCCCAGCAATGAGGCAATCCAAGGTGATGAATTGGTCCAAGGTGAAGAATTGGCTCAAGGTGAAGAGTTGGTCCAAGGCGAAGAGTTGGCTCATGGTGAAGAGCTGTCCCAAGGTGATGATTTGGTTCAAGGAAATGAGTTGGTTGTTTCTGAGGTAACAACCCCTCCTACTACTGGAACCAGACGTAGGAGAAAGAAGTCCTTGGTATGGGAGCACTTCACTATTGAAGCCGTCGCGGGTGGGGCCACAAGGGCTTGCTGCAAGCTCTGCAAGCAAACCTTTGCTTACAGCTCTGGTTCAAAGATTGCTGGGACTAGTCATCTCAAGAGGCACATCACCTTGGGCTCTTGTCCTAAGATAAAGAATCAAGAGCAGAGGCTGGCACTGCCTTCAACTGGAGGGACTGACAATGATGGTGAGGGAACTATAGAGCGGCCAACCAAGAGACGCTACAGATATACTGGTTATGCAAATGCTGCTTTTGATCAGGACCGCAGTTGCTCATACTTGGCAAAGATGATCATTCAGCATGACTACCCACTTCACATTGTCCAACAGCCGGCATTTTCCATCTTTATTGAAAGTCTGCAGCCGCGTTTCAAGATTGTGGATGTTGATATGATGGAAGGAGAGGTGTATGCTGTTTATCAGAAGGAAAAGGAGAACCTGCTTCAATCATTCAGCACTATGCCTGGAAGGATCAGTCTCACTATAAGATTGTGGACAACTAGTCAGACTCTTGGGTATGTTTCACTTGCAGGGCAGTTTATCGACTCCGAGTGGAAAATGCACCGAAGAATGCTTAACTTCATGATGGTGTCATCTCCTCATTCAGAGAATGCACTTAGTGAGGCAATTAGCTTGAGCCTCTCTGACTGGAATATGAAGGACAAGCTATTCACCATCACATTGGATAATGAATGCTCCTCACATGATATCTACAGTGCAAATTTGAGGGATCATCTCTCCAACAAGAACAATCTCATGCTTAAGGGACAGCTCTTTGTTGTGAGGTGCTATGCCCATATCCTTAATGCTGTTGCACAAGATGTCATTGCTTCAATTCATGGTGTTGTATACAGTATCCGTGAAAGCATAAAGTTCATAAAAGCTTCTTCTGCCCGTGAAGAGAAGTTTGCCGAGATTGCTCTGCAGCTGGAGATTCCCAGTACCAAGACCCTTTGTCTGGATGTTACAACCCAGTGGAACACCACTTATCTGATGTTGTTAGCTGCCTTGGATTATAAGCAGACTTTCACTACACTAGAAACATGTGATGATAACTACAATGAAGCTCCATCAGCAGAGGATTGGAAGAAAGTTGAGGCTGCCTGTAATTACCTGAAACTGCTATACGATTCTGCACATAGCATCATGGCAGCAGCAAACCCAACTGCAAACATCTTTTTCCATGAAGCTTGGAAACTTCAGCTAGAGCTAGCAAATGGCACAGGACATGAAGATCCCACTTTCAGTAGCATTGCCAAGGATATGCATGAGAGGTTTGACAAGTACTGGAAAGATTGCAGCCTCGTGTTAGCCATTGCTGTTGTCATGGATCCACGTTTCAAGATGAAGCTTGTTGAGTTCAGTTACTCAAAAATCTATGGAGCTGAGGCTGCAAAGTATGTTAAGGTGGTCAATGATGCTGTACATGAGCTGTATAAGGAGTATGTGGCTCAGCCACTCCCACTGACCCCAGCCTATGTTGAGCAAGGTGAAGGGAATAATGGACCAGCAAATGCGAATAACAGTCAAGGGCCGCCTGCTTCCACTGGTGATGGGCTTCTAGACTTTGATATGTACCTTTCTGAGATCCAAAGTAGCCAGCCCTCTAAATCTGAGCTGGAACAGTACCTGGATGAATCCCTCACTCCACGTATCCAAGAGTTTGATATCCTGAACTGGTGGAAGCTAAACACAGTAAAGTTTCCAACCCTCTCTAAAATGGCCCGTGATATCTTGGCCATTCCAATGTCCATGGTAAGCAGTGGCAGCTCTATATTCTCTGCTGGAACAGGAAGTCACATGCTCGATGACTACAGAAGCTCTCTCCGACCTGAGATTGTGGAAGCACTTGTCTGCGCAAAAGACTGGCTCCAGTATTCACCACCTGCCACCGAGGCACCGAGTTCTACACTGGTGAAGACTGAAGGATCGTAGGTCTGTTGTCGTCACTGGTCACTGCCTGCCTTGTGGAAGCCGGAATCTATTTATCCATCTGTCGTATCTATGAGTGTAGTTAACTGTAGGTGTATTGTAGGCTGAGATTGTGAACTGATTGTGATCTATTCTGGTATTTATCTTGTAAAGGTGTGTAACTTGTGTTGAACTCTGCTGAACTCGTCGCTGTTGTCATGTAATAGCTTATGTATCATGTTCTGGTACCGTCTGATGTTGGAGTTTCCATGCTTGGCTATGTGCGTGTACAAGCCATGGGATGCATCAGCTGGTTGCTGTGTATTTTGTTTGAACCCCCGTTGTGTATTTTGTTTGAACCCCCGTTTTGTATTCAATTTGCTTAACGTGGATTGGTGTCCCATGTTCGTGTATAGCTGTAGAAATCGTCTAATTTAAGTGTGATCCATATGGCCAGTTTTATCGAATGACTGCTGTGTTTGAGTTTGAGATGCTTGTTGTGGCATGATGGCTGCATGAGTGGCACCATCAGGTGCTTTGAGAAATATTGAGAAAGAGTATGAGGATTTCAACAGAATTTTATTTTCTCAGGTAAGTGCTTACTGATCTCTGAGTTAGTTTCCCACATAAGGCTTGTTTAGTTGGAGATTGTGGGAATTTATGTGTAAGGGGTTTTTGAAGGCTCTTGGTTGGTTGTCTGTTTGGCGGGCAGGAAATATAGGTGTTATGTGGAATGCATATTTCAGGGTACAGTTACCGTTCATGGAGTGAGTTGCTGATTGGAATGGATTTGAATAACTTTTTTAGGCAGATGAATATATCTCAGGCATTTAAAGTGACTTATTTTTAGCATGGCTTTACCTCCTGAAATTTCTAGAAGATATCATTGGTGGATGTGAATTTGTATTGAAAGTTTCCATTGGCAACTGGAGACTGCAGTGACACCCTAGAATATCCAAGGTGTTGGAAGTCTTTTTGTTTGAGTAAAATTTTCAGAAGTCCATCTTAGTCTCATGAAAACCAAAATGTTGAAAGTCTCCTTAGCGGTAACTTTCTGGTACTAATAATCCAAGTTACCAAGCATATTATTCTGTTTCTGCTTTGTGTATGGTATATTGGAATTGATCGCCATACGCATAATTTCCGTTTATTTGCTTAGAACTGCCTTTTTCAGTGCAAGTTTGTGTCCAAGCCTTCTGAAATATATTATGCATGCCATTCTGATAGAAATAAGAACACACGTATCTGTGAGGTATTTAGATCTCATTTGGACATTTTAAGTTTCTTACATTTGTTGACATTTCAGACTATAGACCCATTGAGGTCAATGGCTATGGGTGCACCCCTGGAAGATGCTCGTGGTCTTGCACAGCGCTATAGCCGGATGAGACATGAAGCTGAGATCCTCGTATGTACTAGTGGCTTAACCTTCGCTAGTGGACTTTATTCAAAGTTAAACTAGCACGTACTCCCTCCGTTTCAAATTATAATTCGTTTTGACTTTTTTGTTCATTCATTTTGCTACGTATTTAGACATATTATTTATCTAAATACATAGCAAAATGGATGTTCAAAAAAAGACAAAGCAACTTATAATTTAAAACGAAGTGAGTATAATTTTGACTAACTTTATGATGAATAGCATTAATAATATTTATATATTCAACTAGATTTACTATGTAACATATATTTTACAATCAATTTATACTCTCTTCTTTTAAATTATAAGTTACTTTGACTTTTTCGGTACATCAATTTTGCTATATGTATCTAGATATAATATATGTTTAGATATATAGCAAAATTTATATAACAAAAAAGTCAAAACGACTTATAATTTAAAATAGAGAGTACTTATCTTGTATCATACTGTTTTTATACAAATTTGGTAAAATTTGAAATTGTTTTTTGAGTTCCTAAAAAGTTAGAATTATATATTTTTTTGACGGAGTAACAAATAATGGCATACAAGACTGGAATATCATATTTCAAACAACAAGACATGCCCAAATGTTGGCAGGATAATTGCATGACTTTTGAACATACACGAGCATGAGCACAATGGGTCAACGACCAACTTCCCTTCTCTTGAATCTTGATGATAATTGATAACAAGATAACATGTGATACGTCATCGGTGGGGAGAACGCAGGGGAGAGTGGAGGAGTAAACTGGACTGAGAGTTAGAGCGCAAAGGGTAGCGAGGAAGTGGTGCGGCGGGAGGTTCGCCGGCGGCAGCTGCAGAATCGCTTGCAGCCACTGTCGAAGGGAAATCCGCCCACCTTGATAGGTTTATTCCTTCTTCGATAATTCCGGATTACAAGCCTATGATGTCCTTTATAGATTAGGATCACTTTCCTAACAAACCAAATCAATCTACTAAAAATCCTCCCCTTCCTAAAACTGCCGGCCACCCCTTAGCCACGGTTGGGCCTGGGCTGGTGCCTATATTGGCGCCCTACAAAGGCGTCCATAACACTTCCCTCCTCCCCAACAAACAACTCGTCCGCGAGCTGAAATGCTGGATAACGATCCTTGAAGTCGTCGACGTCTTCCCAGGTAGCATCAGCAGCAGTGCGGCCCTCCCAGTGAACAAGAAGCTGCCAACGGCCGCGGTTCAGACGAGAGCGAACAATGGTAGCTGGAGTAGGCAACACCCGCCCATGGAGAATGGACGGCAAAGGCACCACAACTGCAGGAGGATCCCCATTATACTTCTTCAAAGAGTGCCACATGAAAAACATTATGAATACGAGCCTTTGGTGGAAGACGAAGGCGATACGCCACGACACCCAAACGCTCCGTGATCTGATAGGGCCCAAAAAACCGAGGCCCCAGCTTAGAAGCAGGAGGAGTGATGCCAACCGCCGTGCGATGATGGAGGCGAAGCACAACCCAATCTCCCACAACGAACTCAACAAAGCGTCGCTTCTTGTCATGCTGCTCCCTCATAGTATCCTGGGCCAACTCCAATCGAGCACGAATATCCAGCAGAAAGGAATCCTGATCACGGAGCTGGCGATCAACAGCGGCCACTCGAGCCGAGTCTGGAAGATAAGTTACCAGAGATGGCGGAGGTCGACCATAAACCACTTCAAACGGCGTTGCACGAAGGGCGGACTGGTAGGAAGTGTTGAAGCAAAACTCCGCCCAAGGCAGCCACTGCAGCCAAGAGCGAGGCCGGTCCCCAGCCAAACACCGCAGGTACATGATGATAATGCGGTTAGTCACCTAGGACTGGCCATTAGTTTGGGGATGGAATGCTGAATTGTGCAACAGAGTGACGTCAGCCAATTTGAAGAGCTCCTCCTAGAAAGTGCTGGTGAAAACAGTGTCCCGATCACTCACAATTGAGCACGGGAATGCATGTAGGCGCACGATGTTGTCGAAGAAGGCCCGAGCAACAGAGCTAGCCGAATATGGATGGCTGAGGGTGATGAAGTGCGCCATCTTTGAGAAACGATCAACCACCGTGAGGATCACAGACTTGCCGCCCACCCGCGGAAAGCCCTCCACAAAGTCCATGGCAATGTCACTCCAGACATGTTCCGGCACGGGCAAGGGCTGAAGAAGACCAGCTGGGTGCAGGTGCTCGGTCTTGTTGCGCTGACACACATCACAGCCCTTGATGAAGTCACGAATGAGCTTATGCGCGCGTCGGTTGTAGAAGGGCGCACGCAGCCGATGAAGAGTTTTCTGAGATCCTTCATGGCCGGCTATATGGGCCTCACGTAGAAGATGAGGCTAGAGCGCCGAAGCATCAGGAACGAAGGGCCATCTCTGATATAAGCAGCAGGCCATCCACGAGCGTCCAGCCCTCTGGGGCGGTGCCTGCCATGATCTGCGCCTGGAGCTCTTGGGCCTGAGGATCGCGCTGCACCTCAGCGCAGGTCGTCGAAGACAGCGAATGATGGCCCAGAGAGCACATGGGCAGCCACATCGCTGGAGTCCGCATCACGGCGTGACAGGGCATCCGCCACCGTATTCAGCTTCCCTAGCCTGTACTCAACAAAGAGGTAGCACCCAAACAACTTGGTGACCCAAGTGTGCTGCGGAATCGTCGTCAAGCGCTGATCCAGGATGAATTTCAAACTCCAGTGATCCGTCCGCACTGTGAAGGCGCGACCCCACGGATAGGGCCGCCAATGGCGCACAGCCTTAACGAGACCAATCAATTCCCGCTCGTACGCTGGAAGCATGGCATGGTGAGGCGCCACAACACGGCTGAAGATGGCCACCGCACCATCGCCTTGGTGAAGAACGGCACCAAAACCAGCGCCGGACGCGTCACAGTAGACGATGAACCGCTTGGAGAAGTCGGGCAGCTGAAGCACCAGCGCGGTCACAAGGGTGACCTTGAGGGCGACAAAAGAGGCGTCCGCCTCAGCCGTCCAGGAGAAGCCCTCGCCTTTGAGGAGAGCTGTGAGCGGTGCAGCCACGCCACCATAGCCGGCGATAAAGAAGCCGCGAAGAGCCCAGGCCGTGCGCGGACGGGGCCAGGCCTCCACGGCTGCGACCTTGTCGGAGTACGTCGCGACGCCCTCGGCAGAGATTATGTGGCCGAGGTACGCGATGGACTGTTCGCCGAAGAAGCACTTGGAGTGCTTGGTGAAGAGGCGATGATCACGCAGCTGCTGGAGCACTGTCCTAACATGTTGTAAGTGTTCGGACCAAGATGAACTAAAAATGAGTATATCATAAAAAAAAAACAAGTACAGAGCGCCGAATGAATGGCTTCAAGACGTCGTTCATCAAAGCTTGAAAGGTCGTCGGGCCATTGGTCAGGCCGAATGGTATGACAAGGAACTCGAAGTGGCCTTGATGCGTACGGAACGCTGTCTTGAGAATATCATCCGGGTGCATGCGCACCTGGTGATACCCACTGCAGAGGTTGGAGAAGAACCGAGCGCCCCACAGCTCATCCAAGAGCTGGTCGACAACTAGGACGGGGAACTTGTCTTTGACGGTTATGTCGTTGAGGGCACGGTAGTCAACACAAAACCGCCAGCTGTCGTCGTGCTTGCGGACCAGGAGCACCGGGGAGGAAAAAGGCGACTCCCGGATGATCCCTTGAGCCAGCATGTAGTCACACTGGCGCTCAATCTCGTCCTTCAGCAGCTAGGGGTACCGGTATGGCCGTAGCGCCACCGGCAAGAGGTGGATGCGATGATCCTACCGACGCTCTGGAGGTACGCCATGCGGTGTGGCGAAGACGTCCTCAAAGGACTGGAGCAGCTCTTCCAGCACGACACGAGGATCAGCAATGGCGCGGGTAGCGACACTTTGACCACCCATGCCGGACCAGTGATGGGCGCGCCCGTTGAACCAGAACGCCATCGAAAGGGCGGCGAAGTCCCAGACGATGGGGCCCAACGTCCGCAGCCACTGGACGCTAAGGACGAGGTCGAATGCGCCCAGATCAAGCTCGAAGCAGTCGATGGTGAAGCGCTCGTCATGGATGGAGACATCAACAGCGGCACAGACATCGGGGCTGCGCACGCGATCACCATCGGCGACCAAGAGCGAGAGACCAGCATGTTCTGTGATCGGCAGTCCAAGACGTCGGGCCACCTCCGAGTGAATGAAAGTGTGGGTAGACCCGGTGTCCACCAACGCCTTGAACGGAACGCTGCCAATGACCACCTGCAGCATCATAGAATCAGAAGGCCCAAGACCGGTGAGAGCATGCAGGGAGATCTCTTGGTCGTTGATGTCGTCCAGCGGGTCCTCCTCTCCATCAACCAACTCCACGAGGAAGACGCCCTGTGCAGCACATTTGTGCTCCTTGCTGTACGGCTCCGGGCAGAAGTAACACTGCCCATTTTGGCGCTTCTCATTGATCTCAGCCGACGTGAGACGGCGGAAACGATGGCGTGGCCCCTCCGTCTTGCCGTCATGTGTAACAGCAGCAGCGCCAACAGCACTCGATGAGGCAGTGGCGCGGCGAGTAGACGACTTGGGCGGCGCCGAGCTGTTGACAGTAGACCCCTCCACCTGCCGCTGTTCGTATGCCCGTGTCAAGCTCATGGCTTGCTGCAGCTCGACGTCGGAGGCCAGGGGCTGACCCAAGCCACCAGTGTAGAGGTCAATCGCCATTCGTGTGGAGAGGTTGCAGAGACGCCATCCACACTTTCTCGTCCTCCGGCACGAGGTGACCGCAGAAGTAGTTGTCAGCCTTGTTGAGCCACGTCAGTGGATCCGCCTCCCCGTTAAAGCTAGGGAACGAAATCTTCAGCGGACGATGAGGGTCGCGGCGTCCCTCGAAGTCATCGCGGTAGCGCTCGCCGTGGCCGAAGGCACGGCCGCCAAAGTCTGAGTCGTGGCTGCCGCCGCGGTCGAAGTCACGGGCACCCCCGCGGTCACCCCTGCGGTCGAAGTCGCGAGTGCCGTAGCCGCGGTCGTCGTAGTCGCGTACGCGCCCGTAGTAGTCACGGTCGTAGCGCACGCGCGCGGAAGTCTGCCCAAGCTCCATCGCGATCGGTCCCGTGCACGTCGTAGGAGTCGCGGTTGTCACGATGGGCGTCCCCGTCGTCACGGGTGAAGTCCGCGCCACCGTGAGTGTCATCCTCGCCTCCAGCCCCGCCCTTGCCGGCGTCAGACTTGCCTGATTCAACACGCGCCAGCCTGGAGTCATGGGAATTGAGGCGATTGGTGATGGTGGTGAGCTGACCCAAGATGCGATCAAGCTAATTGATACGGCGTCGATGGGGAGAACGTAGGGGAGAGTGGAGGAGTAAACTGGACTGAGAGTTAGAGCGCAAAGGGTAGCGAGAAAGTGGGCGCGGCGGCCAGGCGCGCATGGCCCGTCGCGGCGGTGCAGCTCGCCTTGACGAGGCGGGTGACCTCCTCCGTCGCCCTGGCTCTCGGCATGTACACGAGCACCAGGAACCGCCTCTCCTCGCCGTCGTAGAGCTCGCCGACGTCGATGGAGGCGGCGCGGCCGTCGGCGCCCACATTGCTCCCGTAGGCGCCGGACTTGACTTCCTGGACCCGGACGCCCCGGTGCAGGCACGTGACGGCGACGCGCGCCTCCTGCACGGCCACCGACAGGAGCCCGCCGACGCAGCGCGCGAACGAGTCCTGGATCGCCGCCTGGTTCCCGACGAAGGAGAAGGCGCCGCCCGTGGCCTCCGCGACGGCGTGCATCGCGGCGGCGTCGTGGTTGGCGCCGAAGCCGAACGTGTGGATCGGCGCGGCGGGCCGGCCGCTCTGACGACGGCACGAGGGCGGCATGGGGTTGGCGTAGCCCTTGGTGCCGTCGGCCTCGACGCTCGTCCAGCGGCCGGAGGAGTCATGCCCGTAGACTCCGGGTGCCTCAAATCCAAATTCTCTTAAATGTATCAGATTCGAACTGTTTAAAAAAACATTTTAGATTCAAATTCTCATAAAGGTTTTAGATTTATATTCTTTCAAAAAATGTTTCAAAATCACTTTACACAACTGTTTGCTTGGTACACTTGATCCTAATTAAAAAAATTGTTTTTATAAAAAAAATATATAAATGAAATATGCTTTAAAATTCTAAAACTAATTTATGGGCAAAGAACAACTTAGATACAACCCATTTAACTTATTGCGCTTAAAATTGATTAATTGAAAAAAAGATGTTGATGCAGACAATGGCGGAGTTGAGTAGAAATGAGGGGGGAGCGCCACTTTAACGCAACTTTCCCTTAATTTGTTGTATAAATACGAGAATTATGAGACGTAGTCCCTTTTGTTAATTAAATATGTGGATATAAAATCATAAATAGTACATACAAAAATATGTGACATGCATAGTAATAGCCATTAGATTTTTCTTAACTATACCAAACAAAACATAATCGTACTATTGGATCCTTGGACACAGTGGTGAAGCCAAAAATTCTTAGAAACCCGGACGATTATCATTACGTAAAAATATCTATCTAAAAAATATAGTGTTTCTCTATGACACAAGAAAAAAACTTCTTTTGTGCTTAGCTAACGATCGAGCCCGGGCGGCCGCCTAGGGTCACCAGGCGGTGGCTGTGGCTCCGTTAGTGCTTGGGCTCATCACACATGTTTATCTTATCCACTGACACTACATGCATCTAAACATGGACAAAATCAAATTCAGATAGATTTTTGAGTTTTATAATGGTAATTCAAACAAGTTTTTGTTGGTCATGTCGCTCTTAACCTGGTCCTACTTTGACAAGATTAAATCCCAAGCTGCTTGTTGTCTTTCGCAAACGAATCAAATTTTAATTGCTTACTATCATAAATACAAAACAAAAATCCAAGTGGGTCCTCAATCCTATAATACTTATCTAGACAGATAACCAAGAATGCCATATATACCAAGAAGCCGTAGGCGAGTGGATTGGCCGTTGGCGCCGCACGTACGAGCGAATAGGAACATAGGAAGTGATGATTTCCTCTCCCTGGTGCAGTGAGCTGGATGCTACATTGCTAGTGTCGCAGTGTCGCTGGTAAGAGCAAGTATAATAAGGCGCGGGTAAGCATGTTAAAGGCTGAGGTGGAGGAGAGAGGAAAGAAGAGAGAGAAGAAATGGGCTATAAGATTAGAGCGGCTTGAAGAACTAAGAAACTCTACGAGAGAGACAAGTGAGCCATATATTGATTATAAAGATGTAACTATTATATGAGTGGACTAAGAAATAGGCTGTAAAGACCCATACAGCTAGCAGCGAGGTGGCACCGATCGTGGTGATTCTGAGGGGTCTTGTGCTTTTTCCGGCGGAGCGTCGAAAGGTAACTTTAGTGGATTGCTCGTGTCATTGATTTACCTCACTTGCGAGTAGGTTCTTGTGGTGTCCAAATGTGTGGACGAGGTTCGTGCAACACCCCTTAGCCGTCGAACCACCTAGTGTTGGTCGACACAACAGGGACTAGCGTGCCGGCAAGCACGTGAACATCGGGAAAAAAATTGGTTGTCTCTTGCCCTTTGGTATTCTCCCGGTGATTGATTTAGTATTCATCTTGTGATTGGTTCACTCCTATACACGACGGTATAATCACCCTACTCACTCATTTATATTCTTGCAAACTAGTTGTAGCAAGCTCTTTAGTGTAAGAATTGAGAGCTTGCTTTGTAGTTTAAGTTCATCTAGTAGAGCTCTTTAGTGTAGCAAGTATGAGAGCTCTTAGTGAGTAGTGAAATAGCAAATTGTGTGTTTAGTGATCATAGCAACTAGAATTGTTGGATATGTGGTTTGCAACCCTTGTAGTGCTAGAGCAAGTTTGCATTTCGCTATTTGTTATACTAATCAAATTGCTCTAGTTGATTTGTAGATTTTTAAATAGGCTATTCACCTCCCCTCTAGCCAAATTGTGTCAATGAGTGTTCTATTCTTTCTCTCAACAAGATCATCGAGGTGGCCATGCCCGAGCTCGCGGACGAGGTGGAGGTGCACGAGGCGGTGCACGCCGTCGGGCGTGGCGGCGCATGCCGTGGCGAGGTGCGCCCAGCGCGGGGACGTGGAGGAGGAGTGCGGGCGTGGGGAGAGCGACGTGGAGGAGGAGAAGGACGACAGCAACAGCGAGCTCCGCGCGCTGAAGGTGGTGGCGGTGGTGAAGGACGAGGTGGAGGCGGAGCCGACGTTCGCGAGCGCGAGAGGGAAGTGCGGGGAGAGGGCGGCGTCGGAGGAGAGCGGGGAGAAGGCGATGCGGTTTTGGGTTCCCTTTCACCGTGGACACAAAATATGTAATTCATTTGCGTAATCTGTTGAAGGATGTTTTTTTCCTATGAACGATGCATTTTAGGTATGGGTCACATGATGCATAGTCTGTTGAAGACCGTCTAAGCAGATGAGAAGAGGATCTCCCTCTCCCTTGCTAGCTAGTACTCTGAAAGGTCGTAATATGGCCAGAGGGGAGGTGAATAGCCTATTTAAAATTTACAAATCAACTAAAGCAATTTGATTAGTATAACAAATAGCGAAATACAAACTTGCTCTAGCACTACAAGGGTTGCAAGCCATCTATCTAACAATTCTAGTTGCTATGATCACTAAACACACAATTTGCTATTTCACTACTCACTAAGAGCTCTCACACTTGCTACACTAAAGAGCTCTACTAGATGAATTTAAACTACAAAGCAAGCTATCAATTCTTACACTAAAGAGCTTGCTACAACTAGTTTACAAGAATATAAATGAGTGAGTAGGGTGATTATACCATCGTGTAGAGGAGTGAACCAATCACAAGATGAATACTAAATCAATCACCGGGAGAATACCAAAGGGCAAGAGACAACCAATTTTTCTCCCAATGTTCACGTGCTTGCTGGCACGCTAGTCCCCGTTGTGTCGACCAACACTAGGTGGTTCGACGGCTAAGGGGTGTTGCACGAACCTCGTCCACATATTTGGACACCACAAGAACCTACCCACAAGTGAGGTAACTCAATGACACGAGCAATCCACTAGAGTTACCTTTCAGCGCTCCGCCAAGAAAGGCACAAGACCCCTCACAATCACCACGATCGGTGCCGGAGACAATCACCAACCTCTGCTCGTCGATCCTCGATGCTCCAAGCCATCTAGGTGGCGGCAACCACCAAGAGAAACAAGTGAATCCCACAGCTAAACACAAATACTAAGTGCCTCTAGATGCAATTACTCAAGCAATGCACTTAGATTCTCTCCCAATCTCATAATGATGATGGATCAATGATGGGGATGAGTGGGAGGTCTTTGGCTAAGCTCACAAGGTTGTTATGTCAATGCAAATGGCTAAGAGCATGAGCTTGAGCCAGCCATAGGGCTTAAATAGAAGCCCCACGAAATAGAGCCGTTGGCTCCTTAGTCCACTGAAAAACGGGGCGACCAGACGCGTAGGTCAGATCGATCGAACGCTGGACCCCAGCGTCCGGTCGCGCGATGTGTGCCATGTGTCCCCTACTTCAAACGCTGATCGCTCGATCTCAACGGTCATCAGTACATTTAAGTTGTGACCGGATGCGCTGCTTCGAAGTGACCGGACGCAGGACCCCCAGCGTTCGGTCGTTTCCAGTAAGGTACCAGTCACGACCGGACGCGTCTGGTCACCACCGACCGGACACACCCAGCGTCCGATCACTCATTGTCTCCTCTGTGCGCTACCACATCAGCGTACGTCAGCATTGACCGGACACGGACCCTAAGCGTCCGGTCACTCTTCGCGCCAGCGTCTGGTCATAAGACCGAGACGCACGTTCACTGCTGCTACTGATCGGACGCAGGACCCCAGCGTCCGGTCACTCTGTGAAACCCTGTCTTTTCTATACAAGGCGCCGATGGCACCGTCGGACTGTCCGTACTCTACGGGCGGACACTCCACCGGTGGAGTTTCGAACCCTTGCTCAAATGTGCCAACCACTAAGTGTATCACCTTGTACACATATGTGTTAGCATATTTTCACAAATATTTTCAAGGGTGTTAGCACTCCACTAGATCCTAAATGCATATGCAATGAGTTAGAGCATCTAGTGGCACTTTGATAACCGCATTTCACTATGAGTTTCACCCTTCTTAATAGTACGGCTATCAAACCTAAATGTGATCACACTCATAAGTGTCTTGATCACCGAAACAAAATAGCTCCTATAACTTATACCTTTGCCTTGAGCCTTTTGTTTTTCTCTTTCTTCTTTTCAAGTCCAAGCACTTGATCATCACCATGGCATCACCATCATCATGTTATGATCTTCATTTGTTTCACTACTTGGAATGTGCTACCTATCTCATGATCACTCTGATAAACTAGGTTAGCACTAAGGGTTTCATTAATTCACCAAAACCAAACTAGAGCTTTCAATCTTCCCCTTTTTGATAATTGATGACAACCCTTTCACAAAGATATGAATTGAAATTTAATTGAATCCATGTTGCTTGCCCAAGCATATTTACCATGTGTAAAAGGATATGGACAAGTTTCATGAATCCCAAATGGTAGCAATTGCTCCCCCTACATATGTGCTAAGAGTTTGGATTGTAACTTGCACATATGCTTAGATAGAAAGTATAGGAGACAATGTCTACCATATGATGCTAAGGTATAAGAGATGGACCTTTGAAGCATGATACCGATCGAGTGCACCAATATACCATCCTTAGCACCATTAGTGACTACACATACACAAAAACTAGAATACCCTATGAGATCAATATTAGAAGTAAGGGTCTAGTTTTCATAATATGAGCATGAGTCTAGTTACTTAACCTATACATGCTAGTTTTTCATTTCATCATTCAAACCTACAACTAGCTACACCACACAAGCATGGATATTGAAATTTAAAACTTGTGCCATGCAAGCAAATATATGAAATGTATATTTAAATGCAGCATACAAGTTTATGAGCTTGCTCCCCCTACTTGTGTATAATTTTAATTGATCCCCTTACCATTTCATTTCATTTGTTTGCTCCCCCTATCTTACTATCTTTGTGAATTTTTCTTCCCCTTTGTTAACAATTAGCATAAAGGGAGGGCTCAAATTTTAGATAGGTTGGGGTGCAACCATATAAAGTGAGGATCATTTTCTCAATTTGGTTCAATCTAGATCACTTGCAAAAGATATTTAACTCAGTTTGATCTAAAGATAAGCTTCTTCATACCTCCAAATAAGGGTTATCTTGTACCATGTTGAGTTAAACACTTACAACTCATTTTCTAGATCAAACACTAGGTTTACAAGCCCACAAACATGTCATATGCTACCACCGGATCATTTCAAGCATACAAGCAATAATGGTACCATACAAGCATCAAATTCATTTGATTTTCATGAATGAGCCTATTTAAATGCGAAAGATGTCTAGATGCACTAAACATGTCCTTAGCAAGGATGTATGCCATGCCAATCAATGTTTACCTTGAATTGCTTGAAAGAGAGGCATGTCATATAAGTGGGAGGTGCATCAACACATATTTGAGAAGTCAAGTATGTTCAATTCATTCCTTAGCTTGCAAAACCTTTTCTCATCAAGTGGGTTTGTGAAGATCGATATCGGCAAGTTGATCTTCGGTGCCCACACTCTTAATGCAAATGTCTCCTTTTTGTTGGTGATCTCTTATGAAATGATGGCGGACCTCAATATGCTTTGTTCTTGAATGTTGAACCAGGTTGTGGTGAGCTTTATGGCACTTTTATTGTCACATAGCAATGGCACTTGCTTTAATTTTATTCCAAAATTACTCAAAGTAGCATTCATCCAAAGTAATTGAGCACAACAACTACCGGCCGAAATGTACTCCGCTTCGGTGGTTGAAAGTGCTACACTATTTTACTTCTTTGATGACCAAGACACAAGTGATCTTCTCAATAGTTGACATATGCCCGATGTGCTCTTTCTCTCAACTTTGCATCCCGTATAATCGGAGTCCGAATATCCAATCAACTCAAATCTTGCTCCTTTGAGATACCACAATCCAACATTTTGTGTATGCTTCAAGTACCTCAATATTCTCTTTGTTGCCTTCAAATGACTTTATCTTGGTGAGGCTTAAAATCTAGCACACATACATACAGTAAATATCACATCCGGCCTTGATGTGATCACATAGAGTAGGCTTCCAATCATAGACCGATACATCTTTTGATCCACCATGTTGCCACTAGCATCACTGTCCAAGCTTTCATTTGTCCCCATTGGTGTACTAATAGCCTTAGCATCATCCATTCTAATCTTCTTGAGCATGTCCTTAATATACTTGCCTTGACTCACAAAAGTGTCATTCTTCATTTGCTTGATTTGAAGACCAAGGAAGTAACTAAGCTCTCCAATCATAGATATATCAAACTCACTTGCCATCATTTTGCCAAACTCCTCATAAAAATCTTGATTTATTGACCCAAATATGATATCATCAACATAGATTTGCATTACAAACAAGTCATTTTCAAGCTTCTTGGTAAAGAGAGTGGTGTCAACCTTTCCCATCTTGAATCCCTTAGAGAGTAGGAAATCTCTCAATCTCTCATACCATGCTCTAGGTGCTTATTTTAATCTATACAAAGCCTTTCTCAACTTGTAAACATAGTTGGGTTTCTTTTCATCTTCAAAACCAGGAGGTTGCTCAACATACACAAGCTCATTGATGTACCCATTGAGAAATGCACTCTTCACATCCATTTGGTACAACTTTATGTTGTGGACACAAGCATATGCTAACAAGATCCTAATTGCTTCCAATATTGCAATCGAGGCATATGTTTCTCCAAAGTTAAGACCTTCAACTTGAGTGTAACCTTGAGCCACTAATCTTGCTTTGTTCCTTATTACTATTCCATCTTGATCTTGCTTGTTCCGAAAGACTCACTTGGTTCCAATTACATTATGATCCATAGGCTTCTCAACTAACTCCCATACTTAGTTTTCTTATGAAATTGTTTAGCTCTTTATGCATAGCATTGACCCAATCAACATCCTTCAAAGGTTCATCTATCTTCTTAGGTTTAATGGATGACACAAATGATAAATGCTCACAAAATAAAGTCAATCTTGATCTAGTTTGCACACCTCTTAAAATATCACCAATGATAGTGTCCAATGGATGATCTCTTGCAACATTGATTGGTTGAAGCACTTGCACTTGATTGCTTGTATTTGATTGATCACTTGGTTGAGATGATGAACTAGCCGCTTGTTGTTGATCTTGCACTTTGTCATCACTAGTTCTTGCTTGAACTTGATCATGAGAACCACTAGTTTGCACATTTGAGTTAGAGCACTTGATTCTTGTCATCTTCAACATCAATCATCTCTCTAGGCCTTATATCACCAATGTCCATGTTCTTTATTACATTGACCAATTGAGTGCCTCTTACATCATCTAGATTCTCATCTTCCTCTTGGGAACTATTTGTTTCATCAAACTCCACATCATGAACCTCCTCAAGAGTACCACTAGCTAAATTCCAAACTCTATAAGCCTTGCTAGTAGTGGAGTAACCAAACAAGAAACTTTCATCATATTTCTTTTCAAACTTGCTCAATCTAGTGCCTTTCTTCAATATGTAGCATTTACAACCAAAACCCCAAAAGTCTGCTATGTTGGGCTTTCTTCCATTCAATAGCTCATAAGGTGTCTTCTCCATCATGGGGTGACAATAGAGTCAGTTGCTATAATAGCAAGCCGTGTTGATTGCTTTGGCCCAAAATGAATGACTCACAGTACTCACTTTACATTGATCTTGCCATGTCAATGAGTGTTCTATTCTTTCTCTCAACATGACCATCGAGGTGGCCATGCCTGAGCTCGTGGACGAGGTAGAGGTGCGCGAGGCGGTGCACGTCGTCGGGCGTGGCGGCGCGCGCCACGACGAGGTGCGCCCAGTGTAGGGACGCAGAGGAGGAGTACAGGCGCGGGGAGAGCGACGTGGAGGAGGAGAAGGATGACAGCAACAGCGAGCTCCACGCGCTGAAGGTGGTGGCGGTGGTGAAGGACGAGGTGGAGGCGGAGCCAGCGTTCACGAGTGTGGGAGGGAAGTGCGGGCAGAGGGCGGTGTTGGAGGAGAGCGGGGAGAAGGCGACGTGGCTTTGGGTCCCCTCTCACCATGGACACAAAATAGGTAATCCGTTTGCGTAATCTATTGAAGGGTGTTTTTTCCTTGTGAATGATGCATTTTAGGTATGGGTCAGGTGATGCATAGTCTGTTGGAGACCGTCTAAGCAGATGAGAAGAGGATCTCCCTCTCCCTTGCTAGCTAGTACTCTGAAAGGTCCTAATATAGCTAGAGGAGAGGTGAATAGCCTATTTAAAAATCTACAAATCAACTAGAGCAATTTGATTAGTATAACAAATAGCGAAATGCAAACTTGCTCTAGCACTACAAGGGTTGCAAGCCACCTATCCAATAATTCTAGTTGCTATGATCACTAAACACACAATTTGCTATTTCACTACTCACTAAGAGCTCTCACACTTGCTACACTAAAGAGCTCTACTAGATGAACTTAAACTACAAAGCAAGCTCTCAATTCTAGTTACACTAAAGAGCTTGCTACAACTAGTTTGCAAGAATATAAATGAGTGAGTAGGGTGATTATACCGTCGTGTAGAGGAGTGAACCAATCACAAGATGAATACTAAATCAATCACTGGGAGAATACCAAAGAGCAAGAGACAACCAATTTTTCTCTCGATGTTCATGTGCTTGCCAGCACACTAGTCCCCGTTGTGTCGACCAACACTAGGTGGTTCGACGGCTAAGAGGTGCTGCATGAACCTCGTTCACACATTTGGACACCGCAAGAACCTACCCACAAGTGAGGTAACTCAATGACATGAGCAATCCACTAGAGTTACCTTTCGGTACTCCACCGGGGAAGGCATAAGACCCTTCACAATCACCATGATCGGTGCCGAAGACAATCACCAACCTCTACTCGTCGATCCTCGCTGCTCCAAGCCATCTAGGTGGTGGCAACCACGAAGAGAAACAAGTGAATCCCACAGCTAAACACAAATACCAAGTGCCTCTAGATGCAATCACTCAAGCAATGCACTTGGATTCTCTCCCATTCTCATAATGATGATGGATCAATGATGGGGATGAGTGGGAGGTCTTTGGTTAAGCTCACAAAGTTGCTATGTCAATGCAAATGGCCAAGAGCATGAGCTTGAGCCGGCCATGGGGCTTAAATAGAGTCGTTGGCTCCTTAGTCCACTAAAAAACGGGACGACCAGATGCGCAGGTCAGATCGATCGAACGTTGGACCCTAGCGTCTGGTCACGCATTGTGTGCCACATGTCCCCTTCTTCAAACGCTGATCACCCGATCTCAACGGTCATCAGTACTTTTAAGTTGTGACCGGACACGCTGCTTCGAAGTAGCCAGACGTAGGACCCCCAGCGTTCGGTCGTTTCTAGTAAGGTACCAGTCATGATCAGACGCGTCCGATCACCACCGACCGGACACACCTAGTGTCCGATCACTCACTGTCTCCTCTGTATGCTGCCACATCAGCGTACGTCAGCATTGACCGAACGTGGACCCTGAGCGTCCGGTCACTCTTCGCGCCAGTGTCTGGTCACAAGACCAAGACGCACGCTCACTGCTGCTATTGACCGGACACAGGACCCCAGCGTCCGGTCACTTTGTGAAACCCTGTCTTTTCTGTATAGGGTGCCTTTGGCATCATCGGACTATCCACACTCTACGGGTGGACACTCCACCGGTGGAGTTTTGAACCCTTGCTCAAATGTGCCAACCACCAAGTGTAACACATTGTGCACATGTGTGTTAGCATATTTTCACAAATATTTTCAAGGGTGTTAGCACTCCACTAGATCCTAAATGCATATGCAATGAGTTAGAGCATCTAGTGGCACTTTGATAACCACATTTCACTACAAGTTTCACCCCTCTTAATAGTATGGCTATCAAACCTAAATATGATCACACTCACTAAGTGTCTTGATCACCGAAACAAAATAGCTCCTACAACTTATACCTTTGCCTTGAGCCTTTGTTTTTCTCTTTCTTCTTTTCAAGTCCAAGCACTTGATCATCACCATGGCATCACCATCATCATGTCATGATCTTCATTTGTTTCACCACTTGGAATGTGCTACCTATCTCATAATTACTTTGATAAACTAGGTTAGCACTAAGGGTTTCATCAATTCACCAAAATCAAACTAGAGCTTTCATACTCCTATATGCAATCCACGCTGATGAGTGGCTTTGCATCAAACACATTGTCCACTGCGCTCGCTGCCGCAGCAATTAGGGCATAAAGACCACTTTTATGATACATTGTGGTTGTCCAGCTGGTGAATGAAATCTTATGCCCATAATACACGACAACCATGGCTAAAAGCGAGCTAGCCGCCATATATCCATATGATCCCCCGCTGGCCCGGTGGCGGTGGCCTCCACGTCCGCGCTCACTCGCACGGCTTTTAAAGAGGCTTTTACATGTGTGACATTAAAAAAGTTTGTAATTACACACATGCCATTAAAAAAGTTGACCGCACACAGATACCAACGTTCTGAACTTTTTTGCTCTCCAAGCCATTCTGTTCGTTTTTCATCATTTGGGAGTCCTGATAAGTGGGTCAGGTCAGTCAAAAGTCAAAACGTCCATAATACCCCTCTGATCCCTATCCTCTCCCTCTCAAACTCAATCTCTCTTCTTGTGCGTGCGCCATCGGTGGCCGGGGCAAAGCTCCCCCACGCCTGCGCCCGCGACGGCTGGCCAGGGCCGAGCTTGGCCGTGCATGCCCGCGATGGCCGGCCGGGGCCGAGCTTGCCCGCGCGCGCTCGGGGTGGCCGAAGCTCACCTCCTCGCGTCACCTCCACGCGCGCTGCGTTAGATCCACGGCGAGGACCGGCTACGACAGCTCCACGCGCACCGCCTCCTGGCTCTTGCCGCCGCCGCAGCTCCCCTTTCTCACCCTGTGCATCCCCGCCATCTCCTCCTTCTTGGCCGTGGCGGCACGGGAAGCGCGCCTGCACCTCGCCCGAGTGCGGAGCGCGCGACAGGCACGCCCACGGCCACGAGCACGATGAGCTCCACCACCACGAAGGGGAAGCAGCAGCACACTCGGCCGCCGTCCCGCCCGCCACCTCCCCGCACCGCGGCTGCTCCCGCGCCCGCCGCCGCTCCAGCTCCCGCCGCGCTTCCACAGGCAGGGACTGACGCAGCCAATGCTCCTCCTCCATCGTGGGTGGGGACGGTGACACCGGGGCCAAGCGCGGAACGGAGGCGCAAGAGAAAGAGAGAGAGAGAAAGTTTGGATGGCTGACAAACGGACCCCACCGTAGGGTAAAATGGTCATTTCACTTGTCCATTTGACACTGTTAAATAGAAAAGCGGATGGAATGGCTTGGAAAGCAAAGAAGTTCAGAACGGTGGCATCTGTGTATGGTTAACTTTTTGAATGGCCTATGTGTAATTACAAATTTTTTAATGACACACGTGTAAAAGCCCCGCTTTTGAATGCATGCCCAGCCCTGCAAACCTTCTTTCTGCCGATCCGTTTTTGTAGACGTCCGTTCAGTAGTGCCAGCAAAGGGGGCTCAGGCAGCAAGGGAGCTGAATTTTTTTATATTTTGGCCTTTTTTTTGAAAGTTTCTCACAAATAGACCCCTGGCGGAAAGAATTCAGAAAATAGACCCTTAGCTCGGCGCCATTGATGCTGACGCTGAGCTAGGCGCTAGCGTCTCTGGCACCGAGCTGCTAGGCACGGTGAAAATGCCTGCCAGGGGGCTCGGCGCCGGTCACTCTGGCGCCGAGCTCAGCGCCGGTCATTCTGGCGCCGAGCCTCCTGCCATTTAAAAGTGCATGCAGTGCAGTGGCGAGTAGTACATGCTTACTTTTAAAAGTGCATGCAGTGGCGTAAACTGACACAGCGCATTCAATTGGACTTGAAGAGTCACATCAGAGTAGTATATTCAATGGGGACCGTGCAGCGCATGCAGAGGAGCAGATGGTGCAGCGCATTCAATTACTTGAAGAGTCACATCAGCTAGCCCCTATTTATTTACGTATATTTGTTTCTTGTACGGGTAGATTACATCTCAGTACAGGGAAAAGTAGGTGGCTAAGATAGTTGTATCACTGAGAAATTAAATATGCTAATATGATCTACCCTCCCTGTTTTAAATTAGACTTCATCAAGGGTCAGTCTTAAGCCCATATCTCAGTGATTTCAGTCTTATTCCTCTGCTCTTACTAAAAATAAGACGAGATGTGATTGAAAGTTAAGGAAACAACAGAATCCGTGATTTCTAAAAGCAAAATGGAAAGCAAACATGGCACAAACAGCAGAGGTGCCAAGAAGAAATTACTAATACACACAAAGTTATTCGATAGAAGAAATTCAATATCTAGAGCCCCAAATGGTTGTCTATCGCCCTGTTCGCTTGGTCGTAAACGATCGTTTCAGCCCCAGCCGAACAGGCTGTATATTGTTGAGTAACTAAAGTGCATTTTAGGACCTATAATATACTTATTTAACAAAATAGAAATGAGATTTTTGAATAAAAGCAACGGCAACTCACTAGAGTTTCAACATAAAATATGGAGAAAAATATTTAGTAGATAATAAGAACTAAAATTGAAAGCTGGAATAGATTTATGAGGTCATGACATATGTCATTATAATCTGTAATACAACCTAGTCCTTGCTGCCCCCCTTTTTTTTTGGTTTCAAAGTCTAATTCATCATTAGTTCCATGCATGTAGCTGGACAAAAAATGGAAAAGGAACTAAAAGAACACGGCGACAAATATGTTGAGCTGGATACCAAGTTTCTGAGGCTTCACAAGCGTGCAAAACAACGTATACAAGATATACAAAAGGTAAGAAGTAACCAATTTTTGATCTGTTGACATGGATGTCTTGCTAATATGTGATTTCCAATTCTAAGCTTTCTTAGAAAATAGTCATTTAGTATTTAACTAATCATCGAATTTTTATAATATATCTAGATCGTACTTTGCTTCCCGTTGAGCGCAGAGCTTCTTTTAACAACTGAAAACTAAGACATGTAACACATAAGGATTATTATTACCTAAAAAATAATGCTTTCTCAAGTAATAATCCTACAACTACCATTTTTACTCGTTGATAGCTTTTTGAGTTGGGTTACAACTTACAAGACGTCCCTATGGGTTAAAACAACTTAAAAGTGGTTTTCTTCAGGCGATTGGTTTCCATAACATTCCTGATATATATATTCTATGCTATCTGTCCTTATAAAATAGGTTAATGTACCATTTGCGTAAAGCCGTCGTTACTTGGAAGTAGTACGCGGTGGTTTTCATAGTAGTGTACAAAGTGTATTCTGAAACTTTGAAAGGCTGGCAGCCTGCATTGATTTCTTCAGAAGATTCTCATGATGACCACGAAGCTACATCACTTGAAATGCGCAATTTATGGCAGGATGATCGGGGATGACAGATTAAAACTATATCTATGAAAAAGTGATCTATTTTATATATCTACATGTAATATGTTAACAAATATGGGCCTGTTCGGCTGGTATTAAAGCCAATTGATAAGCCGGCTGAATCTGTTTTGTTGTGAGAGAAAAATACTGTAGATTCTAGCTGATAAGCCGGCTGATAAGTTCAAACGAACAGGCCCTATATCTATATCTGAGAGTCATATACGTAATACGTTCCAAGTTTCAAGCTTTGCATTGACAACTCTTAACACTGCATTGAGAGCTGCATATACATCAGAAGGTTCAACCTAAATAACGAGTACACAATACGCTTGCAAGTTCCATCAGAAGGTGGCCAAACACTGGCCCAAATTCTATATAAGACGCGGCAAAGCCGCGCTGTTTTCTAGTAGTTATATGAAACCTGAATATGTTGAAGTGCAGCTCCTGCATGCGCTGCACGGTCCCCATTGAATGTACTACTCTGATGTGACTCTTCAAGTCCAATTGAATACGCTGTGTCATTCTACGCCACTGCACTGCATGCACTTTTAAATGGCAGGAGGCTCGGCGCCAGAGTGACTGGCGCCGAGCTCAGCGCCAGAGTGACCGGCGTCGAGCCCCCTGGCAGGCATTTTCACCGTGCCCAGCAGCTCGGCGCCAGACGCCGAGCTAAGGGTCCATTTTCTGAATTTTTTTCGCCAGTGATCTATTTGTGAGAAACTTAAAAAAAAAGACCAAAATATAAAAAATTTGGGCAAGGGAGCCACAGGTCACACAACTGTAACAAGGCAAGCCCCTTAAAACTGTAGTAACAAGGCATGGTACTCAGAATTAACATCCGCCGAGCCAAGAGCACATCTTGGCCATTGCAAAATTTGAATGGATCAGAATCCAGCAACAGTTAGAACACAGAAGAAATGTACACTTGCACCGACAGACCTAAGTGTTTAATTACATGCCGCTGCTATACACACCTACTCTTTGCTCTTCTACTGGTCAGTGGTCCGATGCAAGGTTTTGGGATTCTTTTTTGAAAAAATTTCGGTGCTCACCGAATTGGACAAGTTCGGAAATTTCGGACTGGTATCCAGCTATGTTGACCGGTCAAACAAACCAAATTTGAATGAAATTTGAGCAAATTGATTTGGCAGACTGGGCAAGAGGCCGGTATCCACACAAGCACTCATGAGTCAGGATGAAAATGGATCGGATACGGACGGGTATCACCGATATTATATTTGTTTTTATATTTCTATCCGGATTCGGATTCGAATACGGATAGTGTCAACTATGTCGAATAGGATACAATTGGATATCGATATTATAAATATGCAATTTGAGTATTCGGATATAGATACGGTATCGGATGTTGGATATCCGGACTCGGATACGGACATATCTCAACACCTCTAAACGGATTCGGTTTCGAATACAGTCGGAAAATATCCGTACCGTTTTGATCCTGCCCATGAGCAAGAGGAAATAGAATCCACGCCGGCGGACTGGGCAGCACCAGTTAGACGGCCAACACGTGGAAAGTAGTGATCCTGGATGTCTGCGTAAACACAATGCATGAGGCTCGTATATACGTACAGTATATTGGCGGGAGGACGCGCGGAGGCCTTCCCCGCACGCACGCGTTTACTCCTAGTGGAAAGCTAGCTCAGGAATCAGGATCGCTCTCTTTTCTAGTGCTCAGGGAAAGCTAGCTCAGAGATGAGAGAGGAAAGCAAGGAGAGGAAGAAAAAAAAAACAGAGAGGTTGAGCAAGAACCGAGGCGGATCGCCTTTTGTCCCTCCTGCCAAGCACTAGCCTGCCGGCGCCGCGAGCGATCAAGAGGAGGCGCTATTCAGGTGAAATTTTGCTTTGTTTTGGGTGGGGTCTCGAGTTTCCTGTGGTGTTTGGTGATGTAATTTGGAGTGGGATTTGAAGGTAGTTAGGTCCTCGGTACTCCGCTAGTTTATTAGGTGCGGTGGTTTCGCTAATTTGTGGCTGCGGCGGTCAGTTGGTTTTTGGGTCACATGGTTCACGATTCCGGTTGTGTTGTGTTCGGCGTTCAGTTCAGAGGTGTTCTTGAGTCCAATCAAATTCGTTCATAAAGTCGATCCCTTTTCAGGTCGAGAATCAACCTGTTTGCAATTGATTCCAGTTTTCACTCACAAAGATTGCACCTTTCCCCCACAATACCTCCTCCAATCCCATGTTCATCTTTTGATTTTGCAGCGACGACAAGAATTCCTGTTGAGAGAGAGATCCTTTAATATGAGTATTTTTTACAGTGCTCTTGAAATCTTTATCTTGGTCTGAGATGCCCAAAGGCAAAAACAAATCTAACCTTTCTTTTCAGTCCTGTGATTCCTACACGGGGAGAAGAGGAGGAACGCCGGGGGAGAGATGATGTGTGAGGCGCATACGGTCATGGACCTGCCGCCGCCGGTGGACCACATAGAGCGCGTTTGGTTGCCGCACCGCATCCGGCATGATACAGGTGTTTACCGTCGGCCAGGCTCTCGTGATACAGGTGTTGGTGTTTGGTTGTTTGGGTGTGCAGATACAGGATATAGGAAGAAGTTGTTCGGTTGGCAGAGAAAACAGCGTGGGGGACCGCATGGAAGCGCCTCGCCACCACGCCGTGGCGGGTCTCTGGACGGCGGAGGAGAACAAGCAGTTCGAGCGGGCGCTCGCCGGGCTCGACCTTTGCCGCCCGGACTGGGAGAAGGTGACGCGGGCCATCCCCGGCAGGACGGTCCGCGAGGTCGTCAGCCGCTTCAATAACCTCCAGCTCCAGGTCAACGTCCAGGAGATCAAGAGCGGCCTGGTGCCCTTGCCAGTCGACGGCGGCGGGGCCAGCTCGTTCACTCTGCAGTGGGACGGCAATGGCGGCTATGGCCCCGGGGACTTCAGGCACGGGCCTCGAGGACGGCAATGGCGGAAGCGGCACCACGGCCGCACGCCGGAGCAGGAGAGGAAGAAGGGCGTGCCATGGACAGAGGAGGAGCACAAGTGAGTATACTAGTACATACGACTTCTGGTTCTGTTCTGAGAGCGATTGCTCTGCGTCATGCGAAAGACATCACTGTCGGGTTCTTCTTGGTATGGATTCTCATAGTATTCCTACCAATGCTATTTTAGGATTGTCATTGTTACTGTACCCAGACATTTTTTTTTTGCACAGATTGGCACTACGGTTATCAACGATATTTCCTTTGCCTCTATTTCTTTTATTTGCTAGTGATGTTTACTACCAAGATTCAAGTGTGTAGCAAATTAAACCATGATATCCGTACACTTGCAAAGGTGACATAATGACTTAAAAAATAATGGCTCACCTCTACAAATTTACAAGGATACTATGTTTTAATTTGCTCCATGCATGAACCTTGGTACTGCACAACTTTGACAAAGGAAGCAAACAAAGACAATGAACAAATGATTGGTAACTATATAACAGAAACATATACCAAATCAATAAAGTCATCTTATAGAAATATCAAGGAAATCATTATTAGCATTGGTGACCACTGACATTTTGTTACATAGGAAGAAAGATTTGCCTTACTTCATCAAGGACTTAAATTGCTTTATATTGTCTTGAATTTCAAACCAGAGGCAACAATAACTTCTTGTTGATATCCAAATCAACAAAGGAAGCAATGAGGTATTCATCATTAGCCATTATATATTAATTGGTACATATCATGGCTACTCATTATTGACAAAATATAACAAATCAGTTATAATTATATAAAGGGAAATTTGGCCACAGGACATTCGGAAAACATGAAATTGGCTGCTGCACACCGCCAACTCCGATATTGGCCCAGTACCATTATGAAATTGGATTCATTTGCTAGAACACACCGCCCCCATTAAAATATAATTTCTGCTGGTTCCGGGAGAGAGAAGCTATGGAAAATGACGCCTATGGAAAATGACGTGTTTGCCCTCATCTTCTTCCTCTCGCTCATATGGTGCCGATATGGCGCAGCGGAGCTCGCCCATGGGTTGCCCGTGCTGGCGGGGAGCTCCGCCCCTGGGCTGGCCGCGCCGCCGGGGAGGGCGTGCCCCTACGATGGCTGCGCCGCCGGGGAGGGCCGCCCCTGGGCTGGCCGCGCCTCCGGGGAGCGTGCCCATAGGATGGCCGCGCAGCCGGGAGCTCCGCCCCTGGACTGGCCGCGCCTCCGGGGAGGGCGTGCCCCCTGGGATGGCTGCGCTGCCGGGGAGCACTGCCCCTGGGATGGCCGCGCCGCCGGGGAGCACTACCCTTGGGCTGGCCGCACCGCCGGGAGCTCCGCCCCTGGGCTGGCCACTCCTCTAGGGAACACGCTAAGTATGCCCTTCTGGCACCAGTGCACCGGCGGCGGCCGACCAGTCCCACTCCCACCACCAGTGAACCGGCGGCAGCCGCCTCTTCTCCGGCTCCGAAGCAGCTCCGCGAGATCTTTCGGCGCTTCGACATGGACGACGACGATAGCCTGACACAATTAGAGAAGGTGGTGCTGGTGCAGTAGCTGGACCTGCGCCCCACGAGGGAGGAGGCCCTCGCGCTGCTGGCCGGCATGGATGCGGACGACAATGGCGGATTGGCGCAGGTCATCGGTGAAGCCGTACGTAGGTGCAAAAGAGCACGCAGACGACGTCGGCCTTAGCGGTAGAGACTGCGGGGTGGCGCGAAGGATGGGGAGACGCAGGGGTGTGGGTGAGGGCAGGCACGGCAAGGCTCGCCGGCCGGCCATTCACCAGACTTCTTGAAATGGTGTCGCCAGACTTGAGGAAGGGGGCAGAAATGGAAGAAAACCTGCAGTTAGATGAGCCATGGGCAAAATTGTCTATTCTCCCTCCTTTCTCTCTCCCAGATTTGAGAAATGATTATTTTAATGAGTGCGGTGTGTTTCAGCAAACAACCACGATTTCATAATGGTACCTGGCAAATATTGGAGTTGGCGGTGTGAAATAGCCAAATCCAATGAAGTTGGATGTCTTGTAGCAAAATTTCCCTTATATAAAAGTAGAGCACAAATAATGATGAAAGACTTCTATAGAACTTAGTATGAATCACCATCCACTACTATGCAGCATTCCTCATGATCCTCATCATTGGCAAAGAATCATAACAAAGTAGAGGACGAATACGAATCGCAAAAAAAAAAACAGAGGACGAATACATAAGAGGAAAAACTTGCCTCGGTTTACCAAGGAGTTAAGTTGCAAAGTTTCCTTTGAAATCTCAAGCAAAGGCTACGGCTTCTTGCTTATGCCTCTGGTATGAAATTCCAATGCAACATGGGAAGCTATGAACTCCTGATACTCATCATTGATAATTATAACAAAGATGTGTCTACAAGAGGTAGATAATAAAGCAAACAATTAAAGAACATGAAGTGCCTCAGTTGACTATGGTGCTGAGGTGATGGCCTAGTGAACGAGCTTAAGAGGTTTAAGATACTTTGTTGACAACAAAATATATCTCAAACTTTTACTTCAGCTCACTAAATATGGGCAATATCTGTTATATTATTAATTGTTCCTCCAACCCTTTTTTATACTTTCTCTTTTTTACATTGTATTTTCCACTCATAAGCCAGTGGGGATATGTAACATTTCTGATCAGCACAAATATTATCGATACCATTTCTATAGAAGGTTTGGCATGAATAATATCCCACAAACCCACTTGGACCGTAGAACCGGATAAATATTTTATCTGTATTGGTTGCATTTCTGCATGTACGGATAAGGTGTTACATAATGAAGAACTTGCTCTTATGACTAATTAGGCCGTGTTTGGCCGGGCTCCGGCTCCGCGGCAGCTCCGGCGGAGGAGCCGCACCAAACGCGCTGGCTGAAGGAGCCGCTTCTGCCCGTCCACCAGAGGAGCCGAAGCCCTTTTGCACGTACGGAGGCGGAACCCAGATTTGTGGCTTCACCGCTCTGGTTCCGGCTCCCGCAACGGAGCACCGCGGGCGGAGCCCGGCCAAACACGGCCTTAGTGACGGATCCATGAGAGCTTGTCACTATAACTACCTAGGGTATGTTGAGACCATGTGAGTGCAATTGTGTTATTCTTGACCTTTTCCTGTTGCACTAATCCTAAAAATGTCATGTTTACTTAGAACGGAAGACATATATATTGGTCACGATGTCCTGGAGCGTATAGTTGATGGAAGCGAAAAGCCAAGTAATATAAAATTTTTACTTTTACAGCTTATCACGAATTTTTTTTCTGATGAGCTAAAACTTGGTCACGGTGGATGCGGAGTGGTTTACAAGGTAATTTTTCATTGCGTTGCCAATTTCGTTACAATAGAACTTAGTTTGATTTTTTAATTTAATGCACACACGGACGTTCACATATGAGAGCTTAAACAGGGCATTCTGGGAAATAGGATTATTGCGGTGAAGCGGCTTTCCAGCAGGCATACAATCGAAGATAGGATGTTTTACCAAGAGGTTCAAAGCTTAATGAGGGTTATGCATTTCCTAGGCTACTGTTCTCATACAGAAGAACAGGCACTAGAATTGTCAGGGAATCTTGTTATGGCTCAACTACGAGAAAGGTTGCTCTGCTTCGAGTATATAAACAATGGAAGCCTTCGGGACATTCTTACAGGTACGACAAAACACATCCAACCTTTTCGTGCTAGTACTTAATGACAAGAGAGAAATGCACGAACTGTCTTTAAACTTTCTCGTGGTGTTATCTATGTCCTGAACTCTGAAAATACATTTGAGGTACCCGAACTTGTCTTCAGATGTAATCTAGGTCTAGAACTCTTAAAAATTCATTTATAGGTCCTCAAACTTGTCATAGTGTGTTATATAGGTCTAAACGAGCTCCAACCAGCCAACATATTGGTCTCTAGCGCTCCATCTACATGCTCTCCCTCTCTCTTATAGCTCCATCTCCATCCCCCTCTCATCACATCACCGTTGCCAACTTGCCATCCTACCCGATGCCATCATCAGCCTCCATGTCAATGGCCATGACATAATTAGTAGTCGTGGCGGCAATGCCAAAGGTAGTGCTCCTTAGGTGAATGAGGTAGGCGAACGATTACTTTGCTCTTAAGATCATGTCCCAGACAAGAATGGGGTGTGGATCCCGCCGTTGTGGCATGTGGAATCGTGACGCGGAGTAGATCGGGTCTATTTGGACCTTTGACACACTGTGGCAAGTTCACCTAAAAATAGTATTTTGAAAGTTTAGGACCTATATGTGACAGTGTGACACACAAAGACAAGCTCGAGAACCTAAATCACAACCTAGGACAAGTTTAGAGACCATCCGTGTATTTTACTCTAATGACAAATAATGATTGTTTCGAATAGTAAAAATGATCTTTACCTTTTTGTTTCCTCCGCTGAATTTGGATTATTTCAGTACCCTAAACTATTTTACTTGGTCAATGTAGCCTCTACAACATTTGCATTTCTATTTTTGGTACAAATTTTAAAAAAATCTGCGATTTTCATAAGTTATGGCTCAACTACTGTGCTATCTATGCAGTTTAACATGCATAGATCGAGATTGAATGCTTTCATACTTTCATACCATACTTATTTCTTGTTTTATTCCTGCAGATGAGTTAAGGGGCCTTGACTGGCATACACGTTATCAAATAATTAAGGGAATTTGCGAGGGTTTGCACCATCTTCATAAGGAAAACCATATTATTCATATGGATCTGAAACCTTCTAATATATTATTAGATGATCAGATGGTGCCAAAGATAATAGATTTTGGTCTATCAAGACTCGATGACAAATCGCGAACCATGACGGTGGAGCGCCTTATAACGTTGTAAGCTATAAATTTGATGAACATATTGTATTTTTATACATTTTTCCTTCCTACATTTCTTATGTTACAATGCATCTAAATCGTCTATTTGTGCAGAGGATATTGTGCTCCAGAATACCAGGATCATGGAAAAATGTCGCCCAAGTCAGACATTTATAGTTTGGGCATTATAGTCAAGGAGCTAGTGACCGGAAGTAAGGAGAAGCCAAGTATTCCTAAAGTAAGAGTGATTAATCTCACATTGGATACCCCTTATTACTTTTGATCTTTAATATCTTTGAGAATATACTCTCAAAATCCTTCACATTTATGAGGTTTCACCATACAAATCTACACATATAGCTTGGATGTCTCCAAACTAAGTTATTAAAAAAGGAATATTGGTATCTGTAGCTTTTATGGTTTGACGACCAAATATTTGATCTCAAATGGTATTCGATCCATGCTTCTCCTAGTGTCCACTAACAGATCTAATTTTTCATAGAGTGCGAGATTTTACAAGGGGGTTACATCCACAACATTTGTTTCAAAAATTTGCCACATTATGGGTGCGTGGATTTTCAAGGAAGTTTGCAAGAAAAGAAATATAACTTGTAGAAAATGGGGAGTTTGGCGTGCTCCAATGGGGGCTTTTGTTTTTCTTTTTCCCCTTAACTGATGATAGGCACTTCGTTTGCGAACAGGTACTTAGAAGGTGGAAGCACAGGTGGAATAAATCAGCAAATAGGACGCCGCCATTGTGGTACAAACAGGTGAGTAAATGCCTCGAGTTGGCTATAAGGTGCACAGACACAAAGCCAACAAATAGGCCTGATATATCGGATATAATTTGTGAGCTCAACAAAGTGGACAGTGGTTCTGATGTCAGTGACGCTGCTGAGCGGCTTGAGCTGGAGGGTATGATTGGAGTTGAGCCGCTCGAAATACACTTACCACTCCAGCTTAACAAGAAGATATCATTCTCTATTGAGCTCAGCAATAATGAGACAAATGGTTACGACTTTGCCTTCATGATCTCGACGACTAGCCTACGCCCATACTGCATGGACCCAGACAGGGGCATTGTTCCACTAGGATCCAAGTGTAGCATCACCATAACATTGCAAGAACTAGAGAGGGAACCGCCACATGATTACTGCAGGGATGAGTTCAGCGTGCAGAGCACCAGAGTGTACGGGAACCATGCGTCGTCTATGGATTTGGATATCACGCAGGACGTGTTCAATGAAGAGCCAGGTAAAGTGGTTGATAACGTAGATTTGATAGTTGTTCTAGACATGCCACCATCTTCCACAAGTGACCAGTGACCGAGGCACATGTAAATTATATGCACACTAGGGTAGCTGAGTCCTTGCATTGTTGTTCTGTTCTGTCAGCTCGCTAAGCTAATGTACTGTATCATTTGTAGTGATCATGTAGCTGTTGACATGACAAATGCACACATAATACCTGTATGATTTCCTCGAGGTCACTGATCATCATGGTGAGCCAATGCAAGCCTCTATGAACAGCAGAAGAATACTAATTTCATGCGAGCACAACAACGAATTATGCTACCTCCGTCCGTTAAAGAATATAACTCTAGTTCACTGATCATCATGGTCCGCCTCGGTCATGACTCGTCTGCATTACTTTCAGTAGATCTGAACCTCAGGCAGTATGACCACCAGACCTCACAAGCATTAGGAAAATCAGTTGCCAACGGAGTTGCAGCAAGGGCAGTCACAGACTCAGGTCACACAACTATAACTAGGTATGCTACTCAAAATTTAAACCCACTGAGTCAAGAGAACCAACTACTTCCTCCGTCCCACAACAGATGCAATTCTAGCCCCTACACAACTGTAACAAGTATTTGCCAAGTAGTATATACACATCTTGGCCATTGCAAAATTTGAATGAATCAGGATCCAGCAACAGTTAGAACACAGAAGAAATGTACACTTGCGCCGACAGACCTAAGTTTTTACATGCCGCTGCTATACACCTACTCTTTGCTCTTCTACTGGTCAGTGGTCCGATGTTCATGAGCACACAAGCACCCATGCACTCCCTCAGCTCAAAAGAATATCCAGCCCAGTATCTTGGATCCCTGTGCTAGGGGAAGGAAAAAAAAAACCTCATCAATTCTGTACATGGTTGCCGCGGAAAATGGGAACATGTCCCTCCAAATCCTGGTAATATGATCTAACCAAGTCCTAGCCAAACTGCGCTCTGGCCTTCATCTGTGCCTTCGTACCCCATCATACAATGCTGCATGTACTGCCAGTGAACAGACTGGCTGCACAAAATTTAAACCCACTGAGTCAAGAGAACCAACTACTTCCTCCGTCCCACAACAGATGCAATTCTAGCCCCTACACAACTGTAACAAGTATTTGCCAAGTAGTATATACACATCTTGGCCATTGCAAAATTTGAATGAATCAGGATCCAGCAACAGTTAGAACACAGAAGAAATGTACACTTGCGCCGACAGACCTAAGTTTTTACATGCCGCTGCTATACACCTACTCTTTGCTCTTCTACTGGTCAGTGGTCCGATGTTCATGAGCACACAAGCACCCATGCACTCCCTCAGCTCAAAAGAATATCCAGCCCAGTATCTTGGATCCCTGTGCTAGGGGAAGGAAAAAAAAACCTCATCAATTCTGTACACGGTTGCCGCGGAAAATGGGAACATGTCCCTCCAAATCCTGGTAATATGATCTAACCAAGTCCTAGCCAAACTGCGCTCTGGCCTTCATCTGTGCCTTCGTACCCCATCATACAATGCTGCATGTACTGCCAGTGAACAGACTGGCTGCACATACTCTTTGGCAACTGTGGCAGACCAACCACAGATATTGTCACATCTGAATGCGTGCACTTCACCGTGCCATACACATCATTGGTGATGTCTTCCATGAAATCTTCTTTCAGGGAGCTAGTGTCAACCTGAATGATTCTTTCAGGGATGAGGCCCCAGTAGAAGACCACGTTCGGGTCATGGATCAACTTCCTCCGAGGGGCATGGATCACACTCAATCCCAGCCCTTTCCAGCTGCGGAACCAAAGGAAACTTGACTGAGTTGTATGTTCTTGCTTAACATTTCCAGCAATTAAAGAACCATGCGCATTGTGCAGCAAAAGCATGAGGAAAGAACAAAACAGTCGCATCAATTAGTACCTTCAGAATCAGGATACGGAATCGAGATTTCACCCATCCAGCCCAGTCTCGTAGCTCAGCAAAAGTTGGCGCACATAAAGCAATGCGAAGAAACTGTTGATATTTCTGATCATATGGAAAGGGTTCAAAAAGCCAGGTCCACTGGAAATCATGCCTCAATGGATCCTGAAACAAAGATACATGGACTTATTAAGTGATCAAATATTAGCACCCAAGTATTTAATTAAGTGATAAACAGCCATGCATAATCATGAAAAAGAAAATACAGCATACTGCAGAAGAGACAATTTTTAGTTGTACACTCAAAGCATACTTGCAAAAAGGGGCTGGATCCCCTTGCCACCAACCAATTTCCCAGAATAAAACTGCAATCTCACTTCCAAATAATGATCATGCACACTAAAATTTGAATGGACTACAAAAATGGTTTAAACCTAAGGCGAATCCAAGAGAATCCATACACAAAATGGACGGAAATGAGGGAAATCGGGGTCAGTCTCACGTGGACGTAAAGTGAAAATATACTAATTATTTGAACAGGAATAATGTTAACAAATACACAAGAATGCTTTGTCTTTCATAATTCCGTACAGAAATTTCCAGTTATGCATTCAGCTTTGAGAACCAACAGTTCCCAGTGCTCTTGAATAACCATCCAAACTAACACAAATATTCTAATTTAGATCTGTACGGAAACCAATAATTGAAATGACGCCGGTTTGGAAATCAGACTCCAATGAACTTTGAAAAATCAGACTTTCCTTGACTTTAATTGAATCTATCCTTTACTTCAACAATTTATTTGTGAACACCAAAAAAACTGAAGTTGATTTTAGACTCACCCTTGTCAAAGCATAACCACGTGTAAGTTCCTCTCTTATTTTTTTGAAGTTGCCTTTTGTCACATTGGACACACAAAAGTCTGGCGGGGTACAAGGCATCACTATGGGCATGAGACGCCCCTCTGAATGCAAGCAGGTAGTTGGCTCATCATGTAGACTTACTGGAACTTGCCAAGGCCAGTGAGCAAAAGTCTGAAAGAACACTGCGAACAAACCATTGACACTGGCATCCGGAAATTTCCGACAGACATAAGCCGCAAGGATTGCTAAATGAATCCCAGCAAAGAAGCAAAGATACTGAATGACATAGCACAAGAAGCACATTGTTAGACCAAAATGATGACCTCATGTTCATATAGCTGGACTAAAACTGAACAGTTAGCAGAGAAAATTAAACCACATACATGACAATGAAGTCCTCTTTTCCTGGCCCATAGTTTGATGCATCGCAACAGAGCTTGAAACTTCTGCATTGTATTTCCAGTAAAGTAAAATTATTAAAAAAACAGAATTTGAGAAAAATAAACAAAACTTAAAGCGTCTGGCAGATATTATCATAATGAGCAACACAGATCAACTCAAGACAAGAAAGCAATGAAAATGGGGATCTTAAAAGCAAAATGATACGAGTTCGAGGGGGGGGGGATCAGAAAAAGCAGAACACGGCTAACTGCATGCTGATCAGAGTAAATTCAATGGGCAAGATAAAAATGTCATGCAAGTAAATTCATTAGATTAGTTTATAACCTCCGCATTTGGTACTAGCTGAACAATTTGTTCATTGACACGAACTCCAGATAAACTCCTCTAGCTCCGTGTGTCAATTTTCTGTAGTAGTTGAGGGCTAAATTTATTTATAGCCTGCAAGAGCAAGTGAAGTCAGGAGGACTTGGACTGTATTGGGTGAAGAGTATGTCAAAGCAGAAGGGCACCAACGTCAAGATATTCACATATGGTTCTAATCTTGTATAAGTAATAGCAATCATAACATGAATCAGTTGGAAAGATCATAGTTTTGTGATGTAGAATATCCAGAAGAAATGCAGAAGTACTGCAAACAGTAATGACCTAATATATTAACTGGAAAAATCACACGGGAATACTACATAGTTCTGATGGCGGTTGACTGATATGCCGCATGTTTAGCAAGCAAATATATCAAAGACAAGGATAAGATGCAGTGACAGTGAAACCATTAATATTAGAAGGTTAATCCATTCAATAGCGCTACAAACTGAAAGTTTAGTCATTTGTCAAGAAAATTTCGTGTTCTTTAGAAGATAATAATATTTCTATGTTGAATAGTACCACACAACAACAGACCACATGAGAAGTAGAAAACACATATAACATGGGATGACAGTATAAGAAGCATTACAAAAAAAAATGGAACAAGTTATGGTATCAATGTAATCTGCTTGCCTTTAGTGTTAGATAATCTACTGCTACCTTGTGTGAACACAGCAAGGGAAGGCGGCGCCGAAAGGCCCCCTGCTGTGATACTGTAGCGCGCTGCAGGTGCAGGCGCCGCACGGCTCACCTGCAGCACGGTAGCCACATGCAGATGTCGGCGCAGAGTCAGTCCTGTATGTTATCTAGTCACTGTTGCAACAGAGCAGCTGTACTGGGACTAGATGGATAGAGTTGTATAAATAGACTACCACGACAACTCAGTAAAGAGAGTTCAGATTTGCCATCTCCCAGACAGGGCTTCGGCCAACGCTGGTGTCTTGTACTGTGTATGCATGCTCTGTTCTCCCTTTTTCTTCAAGCTCTAGCCATAGTGCGTGGGGACGGACAACGCTTGTTCGTGGTCAGCACAGCTAGTGGGTGCTCGGCAACACTAGCGGGTGCTCGCCAAGACTGGTGAGTGGTTCACTCACCTGAGCCGGTGATCCTGTGGGCCAACAAGTGGTATCCGAGCATGGGGGAAGCTGGCAGCTTCACCAACACCTTCGTCGTCGAGCACCTAGTCATCCACGGTGGTGGAGACACTGGGGACGAGGTGCCAAGCACTCCGGGAGGAGCGCCGAGCACTCCAGCGGCAGAGCCGAGCACTCCTGGGACAATGCCGAGCACTTCGGGAGGGATGCCGAGCACTCTGGGAGGAGTGCCGAACACTCCTGGAGGGATGCCGAGCACGCCAGGAGTGGTGCCAGAAGGTTCAGCAGTGGTGGCGACCACTCCAAGACGGGTGCCGAGCACTCCCGTGACGGAGCCAAGACGTCTTACAGTGGTGCCAACCACTCCAAGACTGAGGCTAGGTACTCCTACAGTGTGGCCGAACACTGTAGGAGTTATGACAAGAAATCCAGAAGTAGTGCCGAGCACTGCAACCAGGGTGCCGAGCACTCAAGGTGCTATGCCGAGCACTCCGACGGAACAGGGAACTCCATCAACGCTGATCGAGTTCACCTCACCTCCAAGTGACGTCACGGAGTTCGTGGACGCCTACCATGAAGGTGAGGAGGTGCGGTTCCGTAGGCTGGACGACATCGTCGGCGGCACAGGACCCTCAGGACTGGCTGGTCGGCTGCTCAATGAGGCAGAGCTGCTGCTTGTCAGTGCAGAGGAACCACCCACGTTCGAGCTGGCCGAGCGGGACGGAAACTGGCGACGGGCGATGTTGGAGGAGATGAAGGTGATCGAGGAAAACGAGACATGGCAGCTCGTCGATCCACCTCCAGGATGCCGTCCGATCAGCCTGAAGTGGGTGTACAAGGTCAAGCGGGACGAGCTCGGCGCCATTGTCAAGCACAAGGCGCGCCTCGTCGCCCGAGGCTTTGTTCAGCGCGAGGGCATCGACTTCGAGGAGGTCTTTGCGCCAGTTGCGCGCATGGAGTCGGTTCGTTTGCTACTAGCTTTAGCAGCAGCAAAGGACTGGCGCGTCCATCACTTGGATGTTAAATCGACCTTCCTAAACGGCGAACTGACGAAGACGGTCTTCGTCAGGCAACCTCCAGGTTTCGCCGTCAAGGGAGAGGAGCATAGGGTGCTCTGACTGCGCAAGGCGCTCTACGGGCTGCGGCAGGCCCCACGAGCATGGAACGCCAAGCTTGACGCCACACTGGGCGAACTTGGGCTTCAGCAGTGCACACCCGAGCACGCGCTCTATACGTGGCGACGGGGGAAGGAGGAGCTCGTCATCGGCGTGTATGTGGATGACTTGATCGTCACCGGCGCGCGCACGGAGGACATCAACGGCTTCAAGCGCGAGATGGCGGCTCGTTTTCGAATGAGCGATCTCGGCGCACTCTTCTACTACCTCGGCATCGAGGTGAGACAGGGGAAGGAGGAACTCACGCTCGGTCAGAGCGCGTATGCCCCCAAGCTGTTGGAGAGGAGCGGCATGGCTGAGTGCAAGCCAAGCGTGACTCCGATGGAGGAGCGGCTGAAGCTAACGAAGGCCAGCACCGCGGCGAAGGTGGATGCAACACTCTTCCGGAGCATCATCGGCGGTCTGCGCTACCTAGTCCACACGAGACCGAACATTGTGTTCGCCGTGGGCTACGTTAGTCGCTTCATGGAGGATCCCAGAGAGGATCACTAGGCTGCGGTGAAGCGGCTACTGCGCTACGTCAAGGGAACGGCGGATTAAGAGATCATTTTCCCAAAGATCGGCGGGAGTAGGCTGCAGCTCACTGTGTTCAGCGATGCAGACATGGCGGGGGACATCGACGGACGACGGAGCACCTCTGGCGTGCTCCTCTTCCTCGGGTCGGTCCCAATTTCATGTCTGTCGCTGAAACAGAAGGTGGTGGCGCTATCTACGTGCGAGGCAGAGTACGTAGCGGCGGCCACAGCGGCGTGCCAAGTTATCTGGCTGCGCCGGCTGCTGGGCGAGTTGACCGGTGTGGAAGTTCACCCACCAGCACTGATGGTGGACAACTAGCCCGCCATCGCCCTCGTGAAGAATCCGGTTCTGCACGACCGGAGTAAACACATCGACATGAAATTCCACTTCCTCAGGGACTGTGTCGATGGAGGGCAGGTCGTCATCAAGTTCGTCGAAACTGGTCGGCAACTCGCGGACGTCCTCACCAAGCCGCTCGAACGTCTTCGACTCACGGAGTTGAAGGAGATGATCGGCATGGAGGGGGTACAAGGGTTAGCAGTAGGATTATGGGAAGATTGTGAGATAATCTACTGCTACCTTGTGTGAACACAGCAAGGGAAGGCTGCGTCGAAAGGCCCCCTGCTGTGATACTGTAGCCGCTGCAGGTGCAGGCGCCGCACGGCTCACCTGCAGCACTGTAGCCACATGCAGAGGCCGGCGCCGAGTCAGCCCTGTATGTTATCTAGTCACTATTGCAGCAGGGCAGCTGTACTGGGACTAGATAGATAGAGTTGTATAAATAGACTATCACGACAACTCAGTAAAGAGAGTTCAGATTTGCCATCTCTCAGACATGACTTCGGCCAACGCTGGTGTCTTGTACTGTGTGTGCATGCTCTGTTCTCCCTTCTTCTTCTAGCTCTAGCCATAGTGAGTGGGGACGGACAACGCTTGTTCGTGGTCGGCACGGCTAGTGGGTGCTCGGCAACACTAGCGGGTACTCGGCAAGACTGGTGAGTGGTTCACTCACCTGAGCCGGTAATCCTGTGGGCCAACATTTAGTGCATCAATAACACGGAGCTGGGCATATGTGAAATCAACTGCAATCCCAGTGAATTTAAATCGCATCAAGGGAACCTTAGCCTTCTCCACAGTTTGCAGTTCTGATACTTCTGATCTGCCCTCAAGAATTTGTCTCAAAACAACAAAGAAATGGTACTACAAAATAGACAGGAGTTATTATGTCGACATTACAAATCAATATCGAGTCAGAGTAAGATACGAAACAGAAAGAACCATACCCACCTGCAGTGTTGCAATACAAGGTCCAACGCAAAGTACATCAATGTCAGATTCAGGTTCATGAGCCTTGAGAAAGAGAAATAAAGATTAGTCAAATCCAGTGGAGATGTGTCTAGATGGTACTTTATATAAGCATAGACACTAATTTCCATCCATAGACCCTAAGCTTGAAGAGCAATGGCAACAACTCATCTCTATAAACATTACAACTCAAGTCTAGAAAAGGCCAATGTGTTAGCTGCTGATGCTTTCCTTTTATTTGGATTCATGGAATTAATGTGTCATAAGCAGAAACTATGTCAAAATAGAAGATAGAAGATAAAATAGAACTGTGCTGGGCAGTAACCTGCACAATGCAATATCCACAATTGAGGAGGGTTGGAAAAAAAGATTTCAGATAATCTGCGGTCATTTTATATCAGCACTACCCAAGTGATGCACTTAAGTTATAATGTAGGCTAGCTTAATAAAAGACAAAATATGTTAAGCATTGAACCTAGGATATGTAGCTCAAATGTAATGTTATAAATAAAATAATTCAAAACATGAAATTGGGGATATCCCTATAAACAACATGAACGAGGAACATAAACTGCGCAACAATTCAGACACATCAAAAGTCCAAATTCACCATTCTCTCACTTAGCCACAATGTGTAATAACCGCATGTCAACAACATGAACTACAAAGAACAAAGTGCGCCAGAATTCAGAAAAATCAAGACTCTAAAGTTGTGCAGCTCTTGCTTACCCCTAATGTGTAAGAACCGTATGTCAAGACCGTAGCCGTGGCCATCCCCTGGGGCACACTCTGCTCATAGGCCACCGCGTTGGCCCAATGCATCACTATCTGAGAGAAGCGCGAGAACGCAACAAATCAGGAATCCAGGTACGGGCGTACGCCGTACGGCACAACCACAAGATGCTTTCTTTGACCCAAAGACCTGAGCGGGTGAGCCGCATTACCTTCTTCAGTTCTCGGATCACCTTATCCCTCTTCTTTTCATCCTCCGGCGACGGAACGGCCCCCTCATCCTTCAAGAACTGTGCCATGGCAGAGAGCGCACGAATGAGTCGGAAACTCGGAATGCGAGGGGAACGCGATCGAGATTGAACCTCCGGGGCAAGGCTCACCTGCACGAGGGAACTGCTGCGGCGCTGATCCGGCTCCGCGAGGAAGCTGGGGTGGGGCTGGAGCTGGATGACGATCGGAGCTGGGGGAGGAAGGATAGAGTACCCCGCAGGCGGCGGCGCCAGCAAGAAGGGTAGGGTTTGGGGCTCTGGATAGCCGGCGGCAGAGGACGCGTCGAGGAAGCCCACAGGCGCCAGCTCCAGTGGAGGTGGCCACCAGGGGATGGGCGCGACAGCTGCCATGTACGCCATGGCGGGCACCCTCGTCGCCGGCGACGGTCGCGGCGGCGGAAGAGGAGAAGCGGAGGGGGGCAGAGAGATTTCCGGCCGTTTCTTAGGGAAATTGTTGGGTTTAGGTAGCAAGGCGAGAGAGGGGAGGGGGAAGAAGCAGCGAGCGTGGAGAGGAGGAGAGGGGACGAAGACGAGGCGAGAGCGCCAGAGCGGGGCGGCGGTTATATATGTCGGCGGCTCGCGGATCGCGGCCGCGTGTAGTAGTTGATCAATGGGAAGCGCCAGCGCCCGTATACGGATCCATCGGACTGTTCTGGGACACACTCCCTCAGCGCGTCCTCTTTTCCAGCTCGCACCGCACGTTCTCCAGTGACACGTGCAAGGAGCGGATCCACTGGCGATGGTATGAGGTTCGGGCAGCAGCATGGACCGACGTCGCCACCCTGAGATTACGCGCCCACGCGAACTGCCGCTGCTGCATCTTCGTCGAACGAAGAGCCCCGCAAACACCGACGAACCTGCAACCTGCGATGCCTACGAAGAGCCCCGCTAGCCTATGTGCCGTGCAAGTCCGCACGTCCCCAGATCGCCCCCGCAGCATGTCGCATCCACCCCACGCCCGCGACGAGCATGCCCAGCGCCCCCTACGGCCACAGCACCCCACGTCCGTCAGCCCCAGCACCTCCGCCCGCTAGGCCCCGGCGAACCACGCGCCCCCGTCCGTCCCGGCTCGCCCCTTCCCGGCCGAACAACATAGAAAGCTAAAATAAAACACGTGCAACAACACGAAAAACAACTACTGCAACATTAGGCTGAAGCAGCTGAAACACCATAAACATATATATTGCAACAACAAGAAACAACAGCTGCAACATTAGAATGAAAAAGTTGGAACACCATGAACATATTATTACAACAACAAAGGAACAACAACTGAAACATTAGGCTAAAGCAGCTGAAACACCATGAACATATTATTGCAACAATACAGAACATACTGCTGCAACAATAGGTTGAAGACGCTGATATATTTGGAACATATTATTGCAACAACACCGAACAAACTGCTGCAACAAATAGGTTGAAGGAGCTAAAACATTTGAAACATATTCTTGCAACACTGATGTGAAGCATATGAAATAACGCTCGAAATAAAAACACTTGCAACAACATGGAACAACTACTGCAACATGAGATTGAAGCAATTGAAACATACTGCAACATCTCAAGCAGTACTACTGCAACATCGCAAAAACATCTGTTACAACAACAAAAAAAACCATTGCAACATTCAAAATCATCTGTTGCAACATCAAAAAAAACCATTACAACACGGTGAGATCTGACTCCCCGAGAGCTCGCTGGAACCCTAGCCACCGCCGCATCCCTTAGAGGAGGAGGAGAGCTCAGATCCAGAGGAGGAGAGAGGAAGGCTCAGATCCAGATCTAGAGGAGGAGGGGCAATGCCTCAGATCTAGATCCCTCCGCAACCTACCTCGTCGGAGCCACCGCCGTCATCCTCATCTCCGGTAGGGTGCGGGAGCCGGGTTGCAGGGAGAGTGGGGTGCATGGAGGTCATGGAGGGCGAGGGAGGGAGGGAGGAAGGGAGCACGGGCGGGCGGACGCGCAGCGAGCTCGCGTGCGGAGGGAGGGAGGGAGGTCGTGGAGGGGCGAGGGACAGAGGGAGGGAGGGAGCTCGCACGGTGAGGCGCGAAGAGCGAGCAGGAAAGCGGCACGGAGAGCGAGTGCAGGAGAGAGCGAGGGCGAGGACGGGCGGAGTGCGACTGCGAGGAAGCGGGCGGAGCGGGTGAAGTGTGAGTGCGGGGGGAGCGGGTGAAGTGAAGCGGCGTCAGGCGGGCGGATAAGACAAGGTGTGGCTGGTAAAGTCGTGAATGGTAGTCTAACACGCGTCCGGCGCGTCGGACGTACGCGTCATAGCATTTCCGTTGATCAATGGTTGCTTTCCTGGGCACCCGCCTGGTCCTGCGGGATGCGGCGGAGGGGGTCGGAATGCTATTTGGGATTCTTTTCTTTTATAAACTAATTTAAAGTTCAAACCCAGCTATCTGGTTTTAAAAAGCGCATTAACATTTATACAATGGATTAATTTCATTGGGTAAAATCTATTAAAACCTTTAACTTGTAGATTTTACACTTTAAAATATGAAGTTGGGTACCGGACACCTCTTATATAATTATTATATAAACCAGAAAAATATGGTCCTTTAATTAGTTTCAAATGTGATTTTCTATTTTTACTAAAAATAATAAAAATGAGTTTAATATAAAAAACCATCGCGTACCAGAGAAGGGCGAAAATATATGTTTAGAAAATAGAAAACCATCTTTGAAACCCGACGGAAGTTTTGAAGGTTGAAGGGTGTCTTGTGCCTAGTTTAATAATAGTTCAGGATTGAAAATTGAACTGTCTTATAAGTTTGAAGTTAAAATAATGGACTTTACTCATTTCATTATATCTACCATGAAATATATTGTGCCTAGGTTTAGAGAGCAATTCATACTATAATTCAAAGACACTAAGACAATGTATATAGATTGTTCTTAAAATGTACTTCAATGTCTTTATAGATACTATCATAGCAAATCATAATCAAAGCTAAACTATTTTTTTCGAGAGCGTGTCATTGTTCAAAATGACAAGAATTGTGAAACAAGACGCCTACCATTAAACATTTTATATGTGTTTTTTGCAAAGCATGCAATTTTTTAAAATGTTATTGAACATTTAGTGTATTATTAAAGATATTATTTTTAATTAAGTGCTCTTTGGATTCTTGAGCATTACCAATTCATAATTGGTCTTTGATTCTCATACCCTGCTATAAATAAAAGTGTGCTGCAACTGCAAGCACGGTGCACATAATAAAGATTAGTCATTTAGGACATTGACATGGTCTATAACTAATAAGGTTAGGCCAGTCTTAGTGGAGATTTCATGTCCCAGTTTTCAAGACACCCATATTTTGGACACAGTGCATAAGAGTTTCATTCACATGAAACTCTCTCTACTCCCATGAAACTTTCACCATATCTCTTCATCAATACAGTGTCATGTCAGCGTATTTAATGCCCATGAAACCCCTATTGAGACTGGCCTTACACTCCGAATAGCAATCTCTATGGAAATATAGTATTCCAAAAAGATAAAGTTATATATGATCAAATTACTTTCCCTAACAAATCTAATAGCATCAATCTTATATTGTAAATCTGCTTTAGATTTTTAGATAATGGTTGGCAAAGCTCAAAAAAGCTTGAATTACACAAACCTAACATGACATACATTTGGAATATACAGAAGGGAATATAAGATGACTAAAAAATCTATCCTTTCACCCTCGGTCTTTATTTTATTTGTTTCCACGTTTACAACACATCAGCTGGGGTGACAAATAAAGGATTGTTGTATGGAGAAGGGATTTTTCTAGGACCTTAAGGATATACTTCCTACATCCCAAAGTATAAGTCATTCTAACTTTCTTGGAGAGTTAAAGTATCTCAAGTTTGATCAAAATTATAGAGAGAATTATAAAGTTTATGACATAAAATAGATATACTATGAAAATTTAATTAATAAAGAATGTAATGATACTTATTTGGTATCATAAATATTATTATTTTATCATATAAATTTGGTTAAACTTGAGATGCTTTGACTCTCCAAGAAAGCTAGAATGACTTATAATTTGGGACCGATGGAGTACAATAGATGATAATCTTTATGTTTGTACAAGGCCCGACATGCGTTGCAATGTCGCATACTCCCAAATGGATGGGCACCTAGTAACTGCGGTCAATCTTGTTTAAACTGCAAAAGAATGCGGCTATCCATTGCCGCACAAAACAAATATGGGAGTAAGTACCTAATGTTATCTATATTTTTATTATTAAAAGTATTAATTTATATTTTTGTTGACGTCTCATAGCGTCAACTAGTAAATTTATATGGCTTGCACTCAGAGACTCATGATTTATACTGATTCACGTCAAGTATGGTGGTGTTCAATCATGTTCGTGAGCACGTGGGCTCGATGCTTGCAGTAGGGTCTGCAAATAAGGAGTGGAAGAGAAAGCTATCGATCTAAGACTAAGAGAAAGTCCAAAGACCCCGAGAGAAAGTCCTAGTCTCCCCTTATATAACTTATATCGAGGGCCATGTTACAATGAGAGAAAGGAGAAAAAAGAATAGAGAAATGCTTCTGTCCATCTCCGGTGTGCTTCATCCTTCATCCTTATCAGTCGGTGTTCAATTTGGGGGCACCGTGTTTGTACTTGTAGCGGGAGATATGGAGTTCATGATACCCTATGCCAGACGTTCTTCAACAAGTCATGGCGGCAATAGTGTTACAAGGGTAGGTATCCAAGGGTTGACAATCCTCGTTACTTAGTGTAGATGATTATATTGCTATGCAAACATAGGAATGAGCTAGCTCACCTTGTTTTTAACTTTCATGGTTGTATCCAAAGGTTGCATGCCCTTATCAAAACTACCTATCGGTGATATGTACCTAGGGTAACTCACCGCATGGACAATAGCCCAAGTAGGACGGGGGATGCCAAGCAGGCTATGCAAGGAGCCCAACCCAGACGGGGTACCTTATCTATTTGGAAAGCAAGGCATAGCAATATGTGTCGGGTTCCTAAAACTGGGGTCCCCAATGGGCTCGCTTCATAGCAAAAGCTCGGCCCAGCAGACGACATAGCGACAATGCGCGCCTCCTAGGCCGGCCCAGATACCTAATGACAGGTCAGGAGATCGATCCGATCTCCGACCATAAGGCCTGGCAAAGGAGGGGATATCGTCCAACTCCGACCTCCTTTTCCGACCGAGAATACGTCGAACCTCTACTTGCAGCTCTTCCCTGACCGATACGATCGGAGCCGACCGAGAACGACTGACCAGGGATGACCACTCGATAAGGACCCAAGGATCCGGCAGAGCAGATAAGGTAAGGTACTCAAGTCAACCGCAATACCGAGGACCGTACCCTGCCATACCCTGCACACCTACAGGACAGTGCCACCAGGCCATGCCAGACGGGTACTATGCAACCTTCTAGGCGTGTCAGAACCCAAACAGTGTTGCAGGCATTGACATTTGTTTTATAGTATTGTAGGCGCCAACATTTACCATACCAGGTAAACACGGTAAAACCTGCCAGATGCGTCTAGGCATGAACAATATTATGGGCGCCGACAATCCTCTCGTACCCGATCGCGTGAGCAATAAGACTAGGTAGCACATGTACACACTCTCTCTCTTTCTCTCTAAACTTGTAAGGCCATCCCCTTCACCTATAAAAGGGGATACGCTCTCTTCCAACAGGGACGGTCGCTCAAACTCTCTCTGGCTGGCTCTAGATAATCTAAGCATTCGAACAGCTCCATAGCTCTAGAACTCTAAAGCTACAAGAGCATACGCTCTAATACTTAGCGCACGTTAGAGCTCCCGTCACTCTCGGCCCTTAGGTTCAAAGTCCGACCGAACCTTTAACACCCCCTTCTTATTCCCACTCGTTTATAACCCCACAACAAACTTCGAGCACCTGGGCTCAGGAATAAAGTCACCGACCGACCAAAACTGGACGTAGGGCATGTTGCTTGAACTAGTATAAATCCTGTGCCATTGAGTGCTAGGCCATATCCGATCACAACGCATGGCAAAACTACAAATATTTACTTGTTGGTCACTTTTCGCACCGACAGTTGGTGCCGTCCGTGGGGAGGATGTTGTGCGTTCACGCTTTTGGTCATCGGATGGTCCATCTTTCCACCATCTTTGACATGGCAGGCTCAAGCGATACGATCTGCTTCGGGTCGCTGGAGTTTCCCATGCTCTCACCTATTGGGATGTGGGTTCCTTCTGTCTTTGAGCCGCTCTAGACCTTCCTCTTTGGAAGTCTAGACTTCATTGCTGACCAGCTCAGCGTACTCCACCTTAGCGTGGAGGCACCTATCCCGGCGCCCACTGGAGGAGGAGCACCCTCCATCGGCCTAGGACTGTTGGACGACCTCAACGACAAGATAGCTACGCTTTGCTTTGAGCCCACGCTGGGCTCAAACCCCACTATGAGTAACGTACATATTATTCTTTACTCGCTATTTAATACCTTCCACCGACTCTCTAGAGGGACCCCATTGTCCCCACCGCAACCGTCATGCGACCGGTTCCCCTACGACCCTCACGTCCCCATGGACACGTATGCGTGGGAGGCTCCGAAGGATGCTGACGCCGCCCCCTCTCACATCCGAATTTCTGAGGATGGCGGGCTACGCTCCGGTCTCTTTCTACAACCTCGTGGATGACGAGGTTGAAAGAAACGGCTCCAACATTGGCGATGTTGTGGCACCTAACCACACTCTGTCCCGAGAGTGTGCTATGGCGACGCTCCAGGACAGCCGCCGATGGTAGCGGAGTTTCTACAGACTCACACCCCTCTAGACCCTTGTGTGTAGGCCCTCGCACGTGCGCAGGAGCACGGCGAGGAGTTACGATAAAGGCGGCAGAGCCAGCCGCCACCTATGCTGGTGCACTCGGCGTAGTACGCTGCATCCCGCGCACATAACTTGGTGAGCGGCGTCTGGGGTCATGCCCGTCTGGTCTAGCGCAACATCCTAGACGGGGGGAATGCCCCCCCTCGGTTTGCTCAAGCTGGCCAGAACATCGCTGCTGCGGCGATGCTTCTACGCGACCTCCCCAAGCCGGCTGACCCCTAGGATCAAGCAATCCATCGGAACCTCCAGGCGCTGGTGGAGACCACCGCCATTCAACAGGCGAAGAGCTCCGCGCCGTGACACCGGCTTGCAGCCTCTTACCCCACCAGTCGAATCGCTCCATCCACTCACCACTACAGTTGCTGGAGGTGAGGCAGGAGGCCACGGCTGTGCCACAGCCTAACCCAGCGCCCGCTCCACACCGACCACCGGTGTGCAAATGCCTCGGGATGAACCATGATGCTTGCAATGTCATCAACAATCGATGCCATGCCCGACACAATGATGACACCTACCGAATGGTGGCAAGAGCAGGCGATATAGGCCCCGGACTGACCATCGAGGAGTGTGGGGACACGCACCTTGGGCATGGTCGCCGACCAGACGATCGGAGTCCTAGCTCGGATGGCCTAGGACCACGGGCCTTTGGTCATCACATCCAGAGAGCGTCGTTCCCACAACGCTTCCGACCACCCACCAACATTGCCAGATACACCGGGGAGACCAACCTCGGTATATGGCTCAAAGACTTCTGGCTCGCCTGCCAAGCCATAAGAGTGGATGATGACCACTTCATCATCCAGTACCTCCCCATCTGCTTGGGGGAGCATGTTTGAGCATGGCTCTAATTCCTCCTGCCCGACAGCATCCGTGACTGGGTGGATCTCAGGAGGATCTTCGTTGGAAATTTCCAGGAGACATATGTCTGTCCTAGGAATTGCTGGGACCTCAAGAGCTGCCAGCAGGAGCCCAATGAGTCCCTACGAGATTACATCCATAGGTTCTCAAAATGGTGCAACTCCCTTCCTGATGTCATCGATGTGGATGTCATCACATGTTCCTCTCTGGGACAACCTACAAGTCCTTGATCCACAAGCTCAGCTATGTGAAGCCCTATACCACCCATGACCTGCTCGACATCGCTAGGAACCATGCCTCTAGCAAGGAGGCGGTTGGGGTGGTCTTCAGCGGTGGTTGGGACAGGGGCAAGGCCAAGCGTGAGGACCAAGGTGAGGGCCCCTCTATACAAAAGGGGAAGAAGAGCAAGAAGGATCGATGCCAATTGACCAACCCAGCCTTGGTCACCATAGCCGATCATATGGGCAAGTAGCCCTAGCAGGGCTAGCCCAACCACTTTGACAAGCTCATAGAGAGTCCATGCACCAACCACACCTACCCCGTCAGGCACCTCTACAAGGACTACGAGCTCCTCAAATGCTTCTTGTGATAGGCCGACAGGCTGAAGGAAGGGAAGGGCAAGGAAGAGGTGGCCAGGAAAGAAGGCATGGCAGGCAAGGATAATGATGGCTTCCCTAACCCCAAGGAATGCCTCATGATCTTTGTGGGATCTGATTCCATCCACTCCAAGCGCCAGCACAAGGTGCACTATAGAGAGGCATGTGCCGCTGAGACGGCCGTCCCCTCTTTCCTTAGCTAGTCAAACTCTCTGATTACTTTTGATCAAAGAGACCATCCTTCACACATCGCCCGATTGGGTCGCTACCCGCTCATCACCAAATGTTGATGGACGGAGGCATTGTCCTCAACATTCTCTATGTTGACACCTTCAACGCCATGCACATCCCCCGGTTGGAGATCTACCCAGTGAGCTCTCCCTTCCACAAAGTGATCCTAGGGATGAAGGCGTACCCGCTTAGGCAGATCGACCTGCCCATCACATTTGGTGATCGAGCTAACTTTTGCTCAGAGGTCCTCACCTTCGAGGTGGTGGACTTCGTAGGGTCCTACCACGTCATCCTAGGCGGCCATGCTACGCCAAGTTCATGGCGATCCCCAACTATACCTACCTCAAGTTGAAGATGCCAGGACCAAACGGCGTCATCACCATGGGTACCACCTTTTCGCACGCCTACACATGCGACTATGAGCATTACGAGCTCAGCACGGTCGTCATCAACTCCACCGAGCTCCTAGAGCTTGGGACTTCGTTGACTCTAGTAGTCCTAGACTGCAATGAGCTGACCTCCTCAAGTGCCTTCCACCCCACTGAGGAAACCAAGGTGGTGGGGAGTGACCCCACTGACCAGACCAAAATGGTGTGGATCGGGACCAAGCTCCCGGCCAAATAGGAAAGCAAGCTCGCCGACTTTCTACGTGCCAACCACGATGTCTTCGCATGGAAACCCTCTGACATGTTGGTCATACCAAGGGAGGTCACCGAGCACGCATTATGCCTTGTCCTGGGCTCAAAGCCCGCCAAACAATGCCTACGTCACTTTGACAACGAGAGGCACAGGGCCATAGGTGAGGATATCACTAAACTCCTAGCGGCTAGATTCATCAAAGAGGTATATCACTTCGACTAGCTAGCTAATCCTATTCTTGTGAAAAAGAAGATTGGGAAATAGAGAATGTGTGTTGATTATACTAACCTTAAGAAGGCATGTCCAAATGACCATTTTCCTTTGCCACGCATAGACCAGATAATCGACTCCACCTCAGGATGCAAAATCCTCTCCTTTCTAGATGCCTACTCTAGCTACCACCAGATCATGATGAAAGAGTCCGACCAGGTCATGACCTCATTCATCACCCCATATGGTTTGTACTGTTACGTAACCATGCCTTTCGGTCTGAAGAATGCTGGTGCCACCTATCAATGGTGCATGCAACGATGCTTCGCCGACCAAATCGACCCGCCCGACCAGCTTGACCAAGTCAAGCGGCCAAAACCAACAATCGCCGTCTATGTAGATGACATAGTGGTCAAAACGGCTCAAGCTAGCGACTTGATAGCAAACTTGGCCGCAACATTCGCAAACCTCCGAAGGTTCAGCGTCAAATTGAATCCCAAAAAATGTGTTTTTGGGGTCCCAAAGGGGAAGCTGCTCGGATACATCATGTCCGAGCGGGGCATCGAAGCCAACCCCAATAAAATCATGACGATCTCCAACATAGGCCCTATTTGCAATGTAAAGGTCGTACAGAGGCTCCCTGACTGTTTGGCCACCCTGAGCCAGTTCATCTCTTGATTAGGCGAGTGGGGGATGCCTCTCTACAAACTTCTTAAGAAGACAGACACATTTGTCTAGATAGAGGAGGCGCAGCAGGCTCTAAAAAGCCTCAAAACATCACTGACGTTGGCCCCCAATCCTCGTCGCTCCTAAATGGAGAGAGCCCCTCCTCCTCTACATCACGGAAACAACCACATGGTGAGCGCCACCCTAGTCATTGAAAAGGAGCTAGGACACCCCTAGAAGGTTCAACGACTAGTATACTTCGTCGATGAGGTACTCACCGACGCCAAGGTTCGATACCCCTAGGTTCAGAAGCTTCTATACACTATGCTAATGGTGACCCAAAAGCTCTTGCACTACTTCATCGACCACGAAGTCATGGTCGTCACTTCATACCCACTAGGAGACATCGTCCGCAGCCACGACGCCGCGGGATGGATCTCCAAGTGGGCACTTAAGCTCATGGGCCATGACATTAGGTATATCCCCCACACTGCTATTAAGTCTTAGGCTCTCACCGACTTTTATCACCGAATGGATGTAGGTCCAGCTACCGACCCTAGACATCACCCACGAGTACTGGACAACGTACTTTGATGGGTCGGTCGTGGCACCTGGCTCGAGGGCTGGAGTGGTTTTGATCTCCACAGATGAGAGCAAGCTTCGCTACATGATCTGTCTTCATTTCTCAACCTCAAACAATGTCGTGGAGTATGAGGCCCTCATCAATGGAATGCACATCGCCGTCGAGCTCGGCGCTACATGGTTGTATGTCCACTGTGACTCAGAGTTGGTCATCGACCAGGTCATGAAGGAGTCCTCCTGTAAGAGCCCTCTCATGGCAGCATATTGCCAGGAGGTGCGCAAGCTCGAGGACAAATTCCGAGGGATCAAACTGCATCATGTCCTCTGAAAGGACAATGATGCCTCTAATTTCCTTGCAAAATTAGCTATTAGGCGGGTGCCGTCTCTAGTTGAGGTCTTCATCAACGATCTCCTTGAGCCATCTGCCCACGTTCTAGAGGATCTGATCTAGACGCGCTCTAACATTAATCTGGCACACGGAGGCTCCGACCTCCCGACGTGCCCTGACCCTAGCCATGTGCTCGGGGGCTCCAACCTTGGTGCTTCCATGGCAACATCGCTCATCAACGTCGCTATGGTGGCACTCGATCAGACTGACTAGAGAGCACCATTGCTCACCTACCTCCTCGAGGAGGTTCTCCCACTAGAAAGGATAGAAGCACGATGAATCACTCACCGCGCCAAGACATTCATCACCATCAGCAACGAACTCAACAAACGGAGCCCATCAGGAGTACTCATGAAGTGCATCTCGATCGACTAGGGGAAACAGCTTCTCCTCAAAGTTCACGCCAAAATGTGTGGACATCACGCGGCCCCGAGGTCGCTGGTCGAGAAAGCCTTCCACCAAGGTTTTTACTGACCCACCTCACTACGAGATGCAGAGGAGGTCATCCGTAGGTGTGAGGGATGCCAGTTCTATGCTCGGCAAACTCATTTACCGGCGCAGGAGCTTCAAACCATCCCCATCACCTGGCCATTTGTGGTCTGGGGCCTCGACATGATCGGACCCCTTAGAAAGGCCCTAAGCGGCTTCACTCACCTACTCATAGCGGTGGACAAGTTTACCAAGTGGATAGAGGCGAAGCCCATCACCAACATTTGCTTGGAAGAAGCGGCCAAGTTCTTCCTCAACATCATCTATTAGTTTGGTGTTCCAAACTGCATCATCACCGACCATAGAACAAACTTCACTAGGAAGAAATTCCTGGACTTCTATGATGGATACAACATAAGGATTGACTGGGCCTCAGTTGGACATCAGCGTACTAAAGGTTAGGTTGAGTGAGCCAATGGCATGGTCCTCCAAGAACTCAAGCCCCATATTTTTTACCGACTCAATAAGTATGCCAGGCGATGGGTTGTAGAGGTCCCAGTGATCCTTTGGAGCCTGAGAAGGACCCCGAACCGATCCACAGGGTTCACACCCTTCTTCCTAGCCTACGAAGCTGAAGCAGTGTTTCCCTCCGACCTCAACCACGGTGCCCCAAGAGTGAAGGCCTTCGACCGAGACTGAGCCACAAAGGCTCAGTAGTTCATGGTCGACCTACTCAAGGAGGCTTGTGAGACAACCGTCATCCACTCCACTCGCTACCAGCAAACTCTCCATAGGTACCATGAAAGAAAAATCAGGGGGAGGATCCTCGAGGTCGGTGATCTCGTGCTCCAGAGAACCCAATCGACCAAGGAGAAACATAAACTCTCTCCATCATGGGAAGGAACCTACACAGTGACTGAGGTGATCCAACTGGGCTCCTACCAACTAAAGGACAACAATGGCAACATTCTCACCAACACATGGAACATCGAACAGTTATGTTGTTTCTTCCCCTAAAGCTCGGTCTTACCATTTTCTTTTCATTCAACGTTTGCTCCTATAGCACCCTAGCCTGAGCACTCTCATCCTAGGTCGCTTAGGGGTCCATGTGGGTGCGATACCACGCTCCCTTTTTACTATCATATAGTAATACTTTTGCCCAAATGAAAAGGCGTCGCCCAAACGAAAGGGCATTCCGTTCATTTGATTACCCTACATAACTTTTGTTTTAAACTCCTGACCGGTCACACCCTACCATGACCTATGGTTACGAGCAGCTGAGCCTCATGGACCACACCCGGGTTCTTAAGGTTGCATCCTATGGGTCAACGGGCAGGTCCAAAAAAGAAAGGATAAAAAACAAAGCTATGCTTGGGTAAAAACAAGGGCGGATGGGACAAGCTTCCTTCACGAGTGCTTTCATCACAAAAACAAACTCAAAATAGTCATGAGTGTAAAAATGTTCATACAAGGACTTCCCCACGAACTCATCTTTTACATCTACTGACTATTTCTATTCTAAACTCTATTATGGCCGCCCGACGACATCGGCTGACGGCATGGTTGACGAGGACGAAGGCGGCTCGCTCTCGGTTGGGACGACGTTCGGCTCTGTTGGGGGTGAGATGATGCTGGCCTCTGACCCTATCTCCACTCCCTCCATAGGCTAGATGACATCTTCCCAGTGTAGTTCTTCAGCCTTGCTCGAACGACGAGCCTCCATCTCCCACTGTGCGGTGACCAGCTCGACGACCATCTATGTGTATGCCACCAAACTCTCCCCCAGCGCATGGATTTCATTTGTGCTCCACCCATCGGTGTATCCTCTACTGATGGCCGCAAAGTCTAGATCGGGGTGGTGGGTCACCACCGAGGTCAGCACCCCCGATGTCTCATAGAACATGCTGCTAGAGATGAGCGCCCTAACTATGTTTAGAACCTCCACCAGCTGGACAGCAGGCGTATAGGTGCTTGGTCCTGACCTGAACACCTCAGAGATGACAACCTGTGTGATGTTACGAATCTAGTCGAGCTCTCCCTCGAGAGCACGTCGCTCCTCAAGGGACTTGGCTAACGCCTCCGCACCCTGACCGACCGCCGCTTTGGCCGTCACCAGCTCTTGCTCTAGAGAGCCAATTTTTCCACCCAGTTCTAGAAAAAGACAACAAGTTCAAAAGCAAAGGAAAGGAAAAACCAAGGCATCAACTGAAGGTGGAATAGATTCGTACCAAGGCGGACGCTTTTGAGGATGGAGAGTCCTTCCTCTTCTAGGTCACCTTCTTGAGCAGTCGAGCGTTCGACTCCTTTGCCCCGAGCACCTGCCCCTGGAGTGCAACCACTTCTTGTTCGGTGTTCGACCGGGCCTTTCGCTCCGCCTCTAGAGCCTCCAAGGCCTTTTGAAGTGCCGCCTTGGTCTCCACCAAGTGGACCTTTGCCGCATCGAGTTCTCACTCAGCAGCAGTTGCCCGCTCGACCACACGCAGTTCTGTCGCCCATGCTCTCATTGCCTCGGCCGCCCAGTCTTGGGACTCATGGTGGGTGGACTCTAGCTAGTGCCTAAGCTCATCAACCTGCCACAATGCCATGGTTTCCTGATCCATCCGACCATGCTCCTCCTGAAGAAATCTAGATTTGCAGATCGACATCGTCTCTAAATCCTGTAAGGCAAGAAGCAAACATGTGAAGACAACCATTATAGGGCCATGGAGTCAAGGACAACACCAAAAACATAGAGAACATTACCTCTGTGATGCATGGTAGGTCAACTATCATGGCCTAATGAATGAGCTCAACCCTCTCCAAGGCTTCCTTGAGCCTCGCCTTGGTATGGGCGAGATCGGACTCCATCGATAGTCCTCTCTCCCCAAGCAAGTGCTAGAGCTTCAACTCCTCCTCATCACAAAGGATAAACCAAGCCTTTCCTAGCTTGCCAGGGCAAGGCCACACCAGCTCACGGCTCACACCTAACCCGCTAGAAGATCTAGCCACCGCAGCATCATGCGATGACCAGATCATCACCAGCTCCCGGAACGGTAGGATGACCGGCGGCTCTAGCCCGACATTTTCCTCGCTGGAGAAAGGGATCTCCATCGCTTGGACTCCATGGCTCATCGATAGATGTTCTACCTCTAGCCTGGCCACGTCTCCTCCTGACCCCTCTAGCTCGGACCAGGAGGGCGAACCGTGCGCTCCTCTATCGGGCGAGGCAGGGAGCCTGGTTTCCCTTCTCTCCTCCTCCGTAGCTATTGGGGGAGGGATCACGAGGGTCACCTCTGACCCAACGTCTGCCATCACCATGGGGATCACCACCGTCGCCACTGCCGCCATGCTCGCAACTGGCAGGGAAGACACAACCCCCAGTAAGGAAGGTTGCGCGGTCGCCAGCCTGCTTCCTCTACCGCTCGTCGCGGCCCACTGCAGGCTGGGTCTCCACTCTTCTCGCATGGGAGGTGGGGTGACTCCTAGTCCTGCTAGCCCCTGGCTACTATCAAACAAGCGTAGGTTATCCACACTAAAAAACTCTACTATGAGAACAGGAAGGAGCATGAATGCTTACCTAGATAAAAGCGACAGAGCCTTAAAGCCCCGACTGGCTGGCGATGGGCCGACCAGATGAGGACCACCCGTGGGTCACAACCCGTGCCCCCTCATATTGACCGAGGTAGGAGCCAACTCGGTCGATCCTCGATCAGCCCACGAATGGCCATGACCGCTAGCTTGTGGCGAAACCACCGGAGCCACTGGCGGAACATCCCCTTGTTGGGGTCATGCACACACACTGACCCCAAAGATGCAGGGGAACGAACACGTTCCTCCAACTGGCTGGTGTGCTCTGCCACACTTGGAGCGGGGGGTGCGGAGCCAACAACACCTCCGAAGCACACGATGATCATGACTGCTTTGCCTCTTGTTCGATGGCGGTGTCTTCACTCACGGCGTGCTTCCTTGACTCAGGAACGTCGCCGCGCATCTCCATATCATGTCTGCTACCGATGGATGTGGTCATAGCCTCATGGTGCTCCACCGAGGCCATGATGGTGCCCTTGTCTCCTTTGTCCATAGAGGCACTCGTGTCGCCACCCATCTCCGTGGGCACCTTCGACTTGAGCTCTACCTCCACGTCGCTCTGGCTCTCACCCCCTAGACCCGCTAGCTAATTTCCTTCTCCTTTTCTAACCTCCTCTGGGCCTTCTCAGCTCTTTTCTTCTTCTTAGCAAGTGTCGCCTCCTTCTGGGCAGCTTGCTGAGCTACGCCCTCTGACCCCCTCAGAAGGTGCGCCAGGATTTGTAACCCGTGAGTCCCTACAAAATGGGCAACTTGAAATCAAAACAAAGAAGAGCAAGAGGGAAAAGGTCACAGGGGGCATATCAGATTGGATAGCTTTATGGTGTGAAGAGGTCTGGGCGTCCCTTTGAGGGAGTCTTTATCCCTCAGCTACAGCACCCAATCAAGTCAACTCCAGACTTCATCCTTTGGCAACTCCTCCGGTGATGAGCGGTCAGGATCCATCGGGCCGATGTATTCCCACATCGGCCACATTCTTTCCACCAGCGGGGTGACCTAATGGTGGAAGAAGGTGTGGAAGACCTGCAACCCATTGAGGCCATGCTGCACAAGCTTCTAAAGCTCCACCTCGATAACCTCCAACTTGTTATATCGACCGGTAGGACCCCACGACTAGCTTTCCCTCCTCTCCGGTCTTCTTCAGGTGAATGACAGGAATGGCGCCTCCACTAGGTTCCTAATGTAGAACCACTTGTTGTGCCCCCCCCTAGTTGGAGTCACAGGGGGAGTATGCTAGGTAGGGGGTCGACGGCTTCAGTTTCTTCTGCAAAGCGAATCCCCCAACCGGCGCAATTCTAGGTGGCTTCCCCTTGGATTGGGCTCGTCCACTGAAGATCAGCTAGAAGAGGCCCACGTGTGGCTCCATCTTGAGGAAGGCCTCGTAGACAACGATGAAGTCGATGATCTACAGCACCCCAGTCGGGTTGAGGTGCTACAGCTCTAGGCCCCACTCATTTAGGAGCTCGTGCAAGAACCAGTGCGCGAGATACCTAAGCCCATGCTCATGGAAGGCAAGAAAGGAGACGAACTCATTGACCTGGGGTTGTGGAACAACTTCCCTCGATGCAGGAGCCCTCTAATGCACCACCTCCTTCGATGGGAGATGCCCTTTCTCGACGATGGCGGCTAGCACCACCTCATCCACGGTGGAAGGCCTCCAGTTCGACATCACACCTCGAATTCATGAATGGATCTATAAGTTCTCCTCTCCCTTGCTTTACACTCTCCTAGAAACCACCACGGCACACTAATGGGCTTGGCGAAAAGGAAGAAGGAGAAGCAGCAGCAGTTGGAGAAAGGTGAAAGAATGAGAGGAAAACCCTCTCCCTTCCCCCTATTTAATGCGGGGAAGCGTGCGGTGGGACGCATCCTGGCTGATGGGACGTGCCCTGCCCAACAAAACATTGCCTGGTTAAACGGGACATGGCCTGGGTAGGGCCCACCACTACCGCAACCTAGGCACAAAAAACAAGGCGCAACAACCCACAAATGACCCTCTACCTTCCTAAGCAAGGTTTGGAAGGGCCCACCAACGGGGTCTCCATCGAGGGGAGACCAACAGGTCACCCGAGTTGATCAGATGGCTCGGGCGGCTACCGAGAGACAGGTAAGGAGTAGTGGGATGCCCCATGTGGGCTATGGCAACTTTGTCACGAACGACGAGCTCGGATTCTATTTAGACATATCTGATAAAGAGCTCCCCCAACCCGTCACTCGAGCCATCGAGGTAACTTTACCAAAACCCCTTTCCTATTTTTAGGTACATGATCATTCATTCATCCATTCTCATGCATGCATCCATACATTCATCCCATACATCCAAGCATTGCATATGCAGTTGTTGCATTATAATGCTTCGTGTTGCGTCATGAAGCGATAGTCGCCTCATTCGATATGAGCGACAACCGACCGAGGTTCAAAGGCCGGCCCGTGAAGGGCTCGAGGCCACCTCGCATCAAACAGAGCTAGGGGAGAAAACGTAGATGAGCCCTAGAGGCCCTCGCTCAATCTGCTCCAAGGCGGATAGGGTCATCTCAACCTTCTCATTCGATCCTAACCTCGAGCCATGCCCATAGAATCTCCATCAAGGGAAGGACAGTGGGCCACCTGAGTCAGTCTCTAGAATGGCTTGGGCATCTACCGGGAGGTGGGTTAAGGAGTAGTGGAATGCCACATGAGGGCTATGCCGGCCCTGTTATGAACGACGGACCTGGATTCCACTCGGACGTACCCGTTAGTGAGCTCATCGAGCGCATCACTCGAGCTATTGAGGCAAGCGACATTAGCTCAACCCCTCTGGTTGCGAAAACCACGGATGGGGTAACACATGAAACTAGACCGACCCCTCGGCCACGCCCGACACTTGGGTCCATGCTACGTCGCACCCGACCCCTCGGCCGCGCCCAACACCTGGGTCCATGCTCCATCGTGCCCGACTTATCGGCCGCGCCCAACACCTAGGTTCGCGCTCTGTCATGCTCGACCCCTTGGCCATGCTGACACCTGGGTTAGTACTTAACACTTAGGTTGGCGCTCCATCGCACCTGACCGCTCGGCTGCGCCCGACACCTGGGTCCACATTCCATCATGCCCAACACGTCAGCCACACCCGATGCTTGCCCAAACCCTCGGCCGCGCCTGACATGTGGGTTCACGCTCCGTCGTGCTCGACCCCTCGGCCATGCTCTGTGTCGCCCAACCCCTCGGCCACGCTCGACACCTAGGTCCACGCTCCATCGCCCCCGACCCCTCGGCCGTGCCCGATAGTTGGGTCCGTGCTCCATCGCGCTCGACCCCTCGGCCGCGCTCGACACCTAGGTTGGCGACTCTGCCTCGCCCGACCCCTCAGCCGCGCCCAACGTTGGGGTTGGCACCCCGTCTTGTTTGACGGCGACCCACGATCTTACACCCACCGGATGCCCTCGTAAAATGAGTGTAAACAATCCCTTCATGACTTCTCAAAAGTCCCAAAAAGGTTCGGGGCCTCCTATTGAGTTCATAAATCCGGGGTCCCCAATAGGCCCGCTTCACAGCAAAAGCTCGGCCCAGCAGACGGCGTAGCGACAACGTGCGCCTCTCGGGCCAGCCTAGATACCTAATGATAGGCCAGGAGATCGATCTGATCTCCGACCAGAAGGCCTGGCAAAGGAGGGGATATTGTCCAACTCTGACCTCCTTTTCTGACTAGGAATACGTCAGACCTCTGCTTGTAGCTCTTCCCCTACCGACACGGTCGACGCTGGGGTTGGCGCCCTATCTCGTTTGATGGTTACACCCACCAGATGCGCTCGTAAAATGAGTGTAAACAACCTCTTCATGACTTCTCAAATCATAAACCCAGGGTCCCCAATAGGCCCGCTTCATAGCAAAAGCTCAGCCCAGCAGACGGCGTAGCAACAACACGCGCCTCCTAGGCCAGCCCAGATACCTAATGATAGGCTAGGAGATTGATACGATCTCCGACCAGAAGGCCTAGCAAAGGAGGGGATATTGTTCGACTCTGACCTCCTTTTCCGACTGGGAATACGCCGGACCTCTACTTGCAGGTCTTCCCCGACCAACACGGTTGGAGCCGACCGGGGATGCCCGCTCGGTAAGGACCCAAGGATCAGGCGGAACAGATAAGGTAAGGCGCTCAAGTCAACCGCAATACCAAGGACCGTACCCTGCCATACCCCGCACACCTATAGGACAGTGCCACCAGGCCATGCCAGACGGGTACTATGCAACCTTCTAGGCGTGTCAGAACCAAAACAGTGTTGTGGGCGCCGATATTTGTCTTACAGTATTATAGGCGCCGACATTTACCATACCAGGCGAACATGGTAAAACATGCCAGATGCATCTGGGCATGAACAATATTGTGGCGCCGACAATCGTCTCGTACCCGATGGCGTGAGCAATAAGACTAGGTAGCACACATACACACACTCTCTCTTTCTCTCTAAACTTGTAAGGCCATCCTCTTCATCTATAAAAAGGGATGCGCTCTCTCCCAATAGGGACGGTCGTTTAGACTCTCTCTGGCTAGCTCTAGACAATTTGAGCAATCGAACAGCTCTATAGCTCTAGAACTCTAAAGCTACATAGAGCATACGCTCCAATACTTAGCGCACGTTAGAGCTCCCGTCACTCTTGGCCCTTCGGTTCAGAGTCCGACCGGACCTTTAACACCTCCCTTCTTATTCCCACTCATTTGTAACCCCACAACAAACTTCAAGCACTTAGGCTCAGGAATAAAGTCACCGACCGACCGAAACTGGACGTAGGGCACGTTGTCTGAACTAGTATAAATCCTGTGTCATTGAGTGCTAGGCCACATCCGATCACAACGCACGACAAAACTACAAATATTTACTTGTTGGTCACTTTTCGCACCGACAATATGTATTTAGAAACCAACTATCTGGTAGATTTCCTTTTAACAAACTAGGAAACCCACATGTAAACCGATCGGGACTCTATCTATAAGCTAACCCTGGACTATATAATGAGGGGTGGGGAGCTCCCAGTCGGTATTCTAAGATCCAATATTTGCTCATAGCAACCCAAACAACTAGCCATCAGCATCCCCTCATAAAGTCGAGCATACGAGATAAAGAGATCTACTCCAAACTGGACGTAGGGTACCATGTACCTGAATCAGTATAAATCTGTGTCCCATGTGCTATCCTTCTGATTCCCTATGCGTGATGCGTTGATCTATATTGCTAGAGCTAATTATTCTGATACTACCCTCCACCCATGGGATTTCAACTTGATTTTAGATCTAAATTCAGTATTATGGTTGCTCCTTAAGTTGAAATAGAGCCGAGATCCTAGGTTTCTTAAAACACATTCGTCTCATTTCTCTTGTGTTTGCCACCGCTTCGATTCATGGTTTCTTAACTTTGTTCCTAGGATAAGTATGTCTGTTGTAACTACATGAGTTTGGCATTTGCTACAAAGATGCATATGTCAACATGTGTGTTAAATCAAGACATAGGGCCTTTTTGTTTGAGAATAATTTGATGTTAAAATTTATGGATTCACCCCTCAATTACTATTTTAGTTCTTTAAATTATTATTTTTTTCTCATAATGCTATTTTATGGTTTTTAGTGGTTCGATTTTGTGCCTAGTCTATATATTCGTGCCTTTATATATCTCCTTATTAATTTAGTGCTAACAACAAAGATCATACATATCACATCATTTAATGTGTACGTTACTAACCATCTAAGTAGCATGATATATCAAGATTAAATGTGGCTTATTAATGTTATGTGGCTACCTGTTCAAAGCTTATGTGGTGGTAAGATTCATATTTTATATCCCCCTCTTAATTTGGTGCCAAATCAACAAAAAAGAATATTTATCCAAATATACCAAGACTAAAGACTTGTAAATGATACATGGATACCTATTCAAAGAATGTGTGCTGATAAGATTCCTATTATAATGTTGTACTACCAATCTAAGGGTGCCATATACATATTTTTGCATTGTTAAGTATGTCAAGTTTATATAAAGGTTGTCAAACATTTAATACGATATTTAAGACTTTATAATGAACCGTTGTTGGATTCTTGGACATTACTATCATAGCCAGTATTAGATCTTGTACACTACTATAAATAGGAGCATGCACTGCAAGTTTGGTGTAGATGAAGATTTATTTTTCTTCTTTGTAGCCAAGCATTATTGTAATACCTCATCTTAGTATCTACAACACCAAACAAGTAAAGGATGAATATAAAACTAATCCTTCAACCTTTGGTCTTTGCTTTATTTTTTACCTCATTTAGAACACATCAAACTTGGGGCGAGCAGGATTGTTACGAGGAGAAGAGATTGGTTATTCTCTATTGTGGTGGAACCATATCAAATGTGGGCCCCTATGAACCTCCAACCAATGGGTGTCTTCTTGTTTGTAGAAAAGCTGACATGCCTTGCATATGTCGTGTACTCAACTATAAGGATGAGTGCCTAATAAGTGCGGTCAAACTTGTTCAACTTGCAAAAGAATGCGGTTATCCATTACCAGTGGGAAGCAAATGCGGGAGTAAGTACCTAATTTTATGCAATATCTTTTATTATTACAATATTATACTTTTGTTTTCATACCAAAGATGCTTTTGCAACTCATTATTTAGCGTTGATAAATTTGAGTAATGCAAACTTCGTTTCTCAGGTTGGACCGTACCACCACAACTGCCATGGTCACCCACCAAGGACATATTTACAATGAAAGAATGAATGTGTTCTTAGCTATGGCTTTCTTTGTGATGTATTTAGTTATGGAAAATAATGAATAATATATGTGTCAAGTAACAATGATCAAGGTAAACCAATGACTAATATATGTGTCAAGTAACAATGAATAATATATGTGTCAAGTAACAATGAATAATATATGTGATGTTTTTATGCATAAGCCCGACAGGTAACAATGATCAAGGTAAACAGTGACTAGGAATAAATTATGATAGTTTAATTTAAACACATGCATATGATTAAGATTGCATTAATAGTGAAGAGGAACAAGGAAGCCTCATATTAGACTTGCCTTCTTCGAAGCACTGCTATTAGTCCTGCTCATCGAAGTACTGCTACTCGGTGTCTAAACACGATCAATAAGCATCGCACAAGCATCCGCACATACACACATAGCAAACCAATATAGATTACTTATAAAAGTACACCAAACATCATAAATGAAGAGTAAAAAGAGCTTAAAACTATTCTACATGTTGCTACGAGCACACAAACATGAAAATCACATTAATCAGAGTTAAAACAAAGAATATATGAGCAGAACAAGTTAGCAAGGGTAGATCTGTTATTTTAAAAAGGACCTACATATAATTTTACATAAAAACATGTGGACTAATATGTTAAAACAACTTCCTGGACGGTGATCGGTGAGTTAAAGTTTGAAAAAGAACAGACGATTTTCGAAAAGAAAAAAATCTAAACAGAATCATTTTTGAACTAGATGAGAGAGCAGGTCGATTTTAGCAAAATAGGAGGGGCTTTTTGCAAAATAAACAGGACAACTAGAGTGCTCTAGCATGCTGGTCCGTGTGGCAAAAGTTGATAGGCCCATGGGGCGTGCATCGGTGGTGGACTCAAACAATGGACCTTATCCGCCGGAGTACGGTGAACCGGTTACATACTTCAAGGGGTACTTGATCTGAAGCACCCATCTCAAGATGAATGGTTGTGACAGTTTAGGGGTTTCCTGGCCGAAACAGAGACCAGGCCTGGCATCGCCATTGAGGGTGGTGGTGTTTCTCACCAGAATTTCGCCAAAACAGTGTTTGGTATCGTTTGGCTAAGGGAGGGACACGGGGTTGCGAAGGAGATCACGACAAACTCGTTAAGGATGTTGATGTTGGCTAGTCCCAGTGGCAGTTTTATTCTCATTTAATGAGGCGACAAATCAGCAAAAATGATAACATGGCACAAAAATTATGAGGATAGGTGATGAGTTTTATCTAGATGAAACCCAACGCACAGCGTTTCCACTGGGAAAGTGAGTGAAAATCCACTTATTCATTCAGGGCACCCCTACTCGACTTGGTGGTTCTCGTTCCTCAAACCAGAACAACTCTGAATGTTAGAAAAAATATGGAAAGATCACCTGAGCAAACCGACCAAAGGACTTCATTACTTACCCAAGATGGACATTAATGGATTAAGCTAAGCCTATTATAAGTAGCGTTACTGCTTGACCGGTGGTGAGGAAGATCTCAAAGGGCCTATTTGGTAGAGCTCCACCACTGAAAAAGTAAATCTGGATCTTGGATTCACCATAGAGCAGTTCCACCGTGGATCTACCAGGAAACTATTTGGCTACGCAACAGCTCCAGATCCACGCAAGGGCATTTTGCTTGGAATGGCCTATTTTGCCTTTGGGATCGGCCCCACATGTCAATGTATGTGATCCATTCTTCCTTCTCTGGCAAAAAAAAAGACACGGCTTCTTATCTCTCTCACGCGGAGGAGATCGAGCACGGGGTAGCGTCCGTGCGGCCGACGGCGGGGCGGCTCTCGCGCGTAGGTGACTGAGCTATGCCACGGGCGCGGCCAGGCGTTGATAGGGTGCGACCGCGGGGTGTGGGCGCGGCTGGGTGACGGTGGGGGCACAGCCGTGGGTGTGGATGTAGCCATGGTGGAGTGGGGCGCGACAGCAGGTGGTGGGCGTGGCCGGGTGGAGGTGAGGCGTAGCCGGGCGGGGTGCGGCCATGGCTGCGGTGCACATGGTGAGACTCGAAAAAGCGCAACGCAAAAGCTCGTGGAAGAAGGAAAAGAAAAGAAACAATGTGGGTTTGTAACCAGTGGTGGATAATTTTCTTCAATCCACCAATTTGAGTTTGGTGGAGCACGTGTTGAGGAGCTCCATCAAAATGATAACCTGCCCCAGATTCATCAATTTTGGTGGATTTAGAGCGTTTGAGAAATCTTTTGCAGAGTGAAGCTATTTTTGGTAAATCTAAAGCCGGTGAAGCTCTACCGAACAGGGCAGATCAAACATGTTTACTTTGCTTTGTCCCTCGGAATCCACCACAAAGTTGGGTTTGAGAGCCCTGTGATCTAGATTCTAGCATGATTCAGAGAGCATGTGTATATATGTAGTCTACTTTGGTGAATGGAAGCCGCCGTCCTAAAAAAAGTTTTTGTTTTATCCTCACACATTGAAAATTGAGTGAAACTCCACCAAAAACATTTTATTCCATAACACCATACAATATTTAAATACATATAGACTTATAAAACTGTAAATAAAAAATATACACTATGACTTGTTTCTCCTCATCACTCACGCCCTACTTTTAGAAAAGTTCAACGAAACCTAGCATCAGGAACGGCCTAAACTGCAACAAAAGCTATTTGACCAAAATGCCGGCATAAACTGTACTCCTACCTGTGTATAAGGATCACTTTAGCAGAGCTCTTTCTACTCCATATTCTTCATGGAAGCTGATTCTATATGAGAAATACTTTTACTAGAATTAATTTTCTATGATTACGTTCGCGTGCCCTTAAACCCGACTTGATCCGCTTATTTTTTTCCATCCGGAACAGTGTTTTTCTCTCACAAATTCATCCAGCATTCCTCCAAACCATCCAGATTCCTCCAGAATTCAGACAAGCGAATAGGCCTATGTGTATATAGTGATTCTGTGCGTGAAATGAATTAGGAGAAACTACCTCGAATTAATTTTAGAGAATCATTTTATAGAACCAGAAAAAAAATCATTTTCAATAAAAAAACTGTTTGGCAGAATTCAGCAGCTACAGGAACTCTGCCGAATTGATCCTTAGATTCACAGAACATCATCATTTCGCACATCGTGATGTGACGTGACCTGCACCTCACCCAGGGAAGGGCCGAAGGGGGCTCCAAGGCTCCAACAGTCCAACTCGACGCCGGAGCCGAACCTGAATTTGCTGCCGCGGTCGCTCCCTCAACGAACAGATCCACCTCGCATCTCCGGCATGCCGCGCGCCCCGCGCCGGCAGTCCGGCGAGGCGCGCCGGGGCGCCTACAAGTCGCGCGTCGACTTCAGCCGCTCGCGCCGCTGCCGCGAGGACGACCTCCTCGCCCTCCGCCGCCTCGACCGCGACGCGGGGCTCTTCAAGCGCCGCCGCGACGAGCCCGCTCCCGCTGTCCCTGCCTCCGATCCGGCTCCTGCACCCGCCGAAGCAGCCCCACCCGCAGGCATCACTCGTCCGACACTCACTCCCTCCTCGCCGCCAGACGTAGCGGCTCCCCGTAATGCCGCCGAGTCAGAGGTGCGTGCCTTGCTTAGGGTTCGCTCAACTTATTTCGAGTGTTTTAAAAGTTCGATAAAGCCAAAGGTCATCTTGAAGACTTGGACTGAGTTAAGCCAATGCAATTCTCCTGTGTAACTTGTGAATCATGCCATGCTATCATAAATCCGTGAGGTTTAGAAGCCAACAATTCAAATTCAACATGATGAATCTAGTTTGAAGCATAAACATTCACAATTTACTGAAGCCCGTGATTAATGTGCCGAAGGAAATTCTGAAAATGGTTAGATGTCTACCATGCCCTTTTCTCCACCAAAACACTGTTTACACTACCTTCTCAGTGGGTGAACCCAACACATAGATGTGGGATTGAAAACATGGACCAATCCGATTCCATGTTTCTTGTATGGCTTATAGTAGCTTGCAAGGGATCTGATGTTTTGGTATTTGAAAGTTTAAGAAAAACATAATGCATTCAATAGTTTCATGTACTCGTGTTTCTTTTCAAATTTCGTTAGTTTGTCTTTTGTATCCAGTTAGCTTGAAGGCCTGTCAGAGCTGGTCGACAAACTATGTTCAGATGACACCACCAGTCAGCTCGAAGCCACAGTCCAATTCAGGAAACTTCTTTCAGATGGTACTTGACATGTTTAATGCGAGATGCAGCTCCTTTTATATTGTATTGTATATTTTTCTGACCTTAGCTCTGTCTATAGAGAAGAACTCAACTGTGATAAAAATCATCCGAGCGGATGTCCTGCCCAGATTTGCTGAGTTTCTTTCAAGACACGGGCTTCCCCAGCTCCAAGTATGTTCCTTGCTTCCCCCTCCATCATTTCCTCTCTTCTTTTATTTTCTTGTGTATTTAACCTCGTGTACTTTTTACAGATGGAGGCTGCCTGGGTTCTTACCAACATAGCTGCATCTGATTATACACTGCTGGTTGCAGAATGCGGTGCTGTTCCAAGGTTGGTGGAACTATTAGGATCACCAAATGCGAATATCAGGCATCAGGTGAAGCAGTTACATTGAATATTGATCAATATTTCTGTTTGTAATGGTTTGGTATGTGATATTGTGGGCTCTTACATGTTAAGCAGGCTATCTGGTGTCTTGGGAATATAGCTGCAGACCTGGCTAGCTGCAGAGACATTCTCTTTGATCATGGTGCTCTTACGCCTTTACTTTCTCAATTTAGAGAAGACATGAAGATTCCAGTTCTGAGAACTGCTATGTGGGCCCTGTCAAATCTTTGTTTTGGAAAATTGCCAGCCGAAGTGCAAGTAGGCTTTTGTTACTGCTATCTTTGTTCCTTCTTTTTTGTTCAATTTGTGAATAAAGGGTTTGCTGATAATCTGCTTTGACTGGGCACTGTAGGTGAAACCAATACTAGAAATTATCAGCCAGCTTATTCATTCTGCCGATGAGAAGATACTGGCAGATGCATGCTGGACTCTTTACTACATATGTGGCGGTAAAGGTGATGCTGTCCAAGATGTATTAGATGCTGGGGTCTGCCCTCAACTTGTAAATCTTTTGATGTAAGTTGTCTGATTCATTTTCCTAGTGCAGTGTACATATTATAAGGCTACCTGGCATTCCTTGTGGCTAATTGGGCTTCTTTTCATGATTTTAGGCATGCATCAGCTAATGTTCTTCTCCCTGTCATTATGGCACTCGCAAGAATTTCTGCGGGAGATGATAAGCAAGTCGAGGTAGCTTTATAGCTATGTATTCTTTGTGCCCTCGTCCTTTACTGATGCAGATTTCCCAGTGATCTGCAGTCACTAGAACGTATAATGTAATGGCAAAAGAACTGAGTATGGAGATGCTGGTTGTTGTCAGTAATAATGCTTTGGTCTTTTTAAGACCTAAAACCATATATCCTGGCCTGCAGTAACATTTTATTGCCACAACTGCAACTATGCTAACAGTACCCCTTTTTTTCCGATGTGAGCCTTTTTCATACCTTCCAAGTTCATAAAAAAAAAAACCCTCTGAATCACAATGCAATCAATATTTTGCAGGTCTTAATAGAGAATGGCATTCTCAATTGGTTAGCGCAATTGCTAGCACGAAATTACCCAAAGAACGTCAAGAAACAAGCGTATCTAATTGTTTCCAATATTGCTGCTGGTAGCAAGGATCAGATTCAGGTAGTATATTCCGGATCTTTGTGTGTTTCCTATGTAAAAATGCTCTGTCGTCAAAGGGACGTGCCTGAATATGTCCTACCTACATGTACATATGTTGCATCATCATATCTACTGAATCATGTATGAATTATCTCACTTTTGTTGGTTCTTGATTCTTCCATCAGGCAGTAATTGATGCAGACATTATAACACCTCTCATTGTCTTGCTAAGGACATCAGAGACGGATATAAAAAAAGAGGCTGCTTGGGCTATATCAAATGCTGCATCTGGTGGTTCAAGTGATCAAATTCAGTATGTTCTGGCCTGTGGTCATCTGAATCTTTCTTCAGTGTTTTGGCACACCGAGCTAAACATGGTTATCTGTAATGACTGGCTACCATTTGGATGCAGGTATTTGGTCAGCCGGGGATGTTTAGAGCCCCTCTGCAGCGTCCTCACCTACAAGGATCCTGACCTTGTATACACGTGTCTTGAAGGTCTTGAGAATATACTCCAGGCAGGTGAGGCAGGGAAGAAGGGCGAGGAATCAGGGACGAACCCATATGCCGAGTTTATTCTAGAGTGCGGAGGTCTGGAGAAACTAGAGGACCTGCAGGATGTCGACAGCGACAGAATCTACGAGCTAGTCATGAAACTGCTGCAGAGCTACTGGGAGGAAGAAGTAAGCGAGAGTGATGATCCGAACATCCCAGGTTCAAATGACTCGTCAGATACCGTGGAAGCAACGTCTGAAGATGCTGCGCAGCCACCAGTACCACCGCCCTCTGGTGCAGATGAAGCCGAGTGATGGCAGTTATTGTATTGCATATGTATTTCAGGAGACAAGGCCGTGTTCCTTTTCTTAGTGGCATATAGTATGATAACTACTATAATCAGATTGATGTAGAGAGGAATACGTGAAGGTCAGGTAGTTATGTGCAGAATTTTCGCATCACTTTTCTGTAGGCGACATTGGGGCATTTTGACTAGACAGAGATTTTGAATGGAGAATTTGGGCCATGAGAAGAGAGGTTTAATCTTAGAAGGCTGGCTCGTGTAATAGGACACTCTAGTTGAAAAGAAAAATTTTTGGTGCGTGCTGCTGAAAGGTTGAAGATTTGGCCCCATGTTTCCGTTGATTGGGCTGGCTGTAGAATGAGGTGCTGCTTCGTTGTACTGATGAATCTTCACTCAGATTTGCCTCGTTGCCCTTGCAATTTCTTTGTTGGTGCCCAGTTGCCCACTGCTCTTCACCGTCGGAACCTGCCAAAAAAAAAAAGTGGGATCTGGAATGGCTGCTGGTGGTGGTGGCAAATGGCAAAGAGGTTTTGGACTTCGGAGAAGCATGTCATGGATGACCAGGATGGATACATACTCACGTCACCTACTGTAGTATCTATCCATCCATGCATTCATCTCCTCTGAAACTGAAATGTCACGGAGAGATATATACATGGTTCGGGTTGTGCCATGGATTGATTGATACACGTTCAGATTCACAAGCAAAGCATGGATGAATGGATATATGTTTCGTTGGCACGCAAGAGCAAGAATATAATCTGATATATTTTGGAGTGTTGTCTCGAAGACGTACGTAGTGGCTTGAGGTGAGCACGAGACGACCGGAACTCCGGCCGGGCCTGCACGCGCCGAGGCGTGCTTGGACTCTGTTTGTAGTTGTGTGTTTTCCGTGCGTGATGGCATGCAAGAGATGGATGTGCCACAACCAGCAGAGCCACCATGCAAGTTGCTGGATGCAGTGTCCACGTCGCAGACCTCGATCTCTGCACTGCGTTGCGTTGGACATTTGGACGGCGGCTAGCTGGTGGTAGACGTGCAGGGTGCAGCTCTTTCCTGCTCCTTTTTGCGCTTTTGCTTGCTTGATGACTTGCATTGTTGGCTGCGCTTTTCGCAGCGATTTGTGGCGGAGACAATCTTGAGGGTCGCTGGGCGCTGCCTCAGCTCCATCTCCGTCTCCTCGAGGGGATGACGCTATACTCCATCTATCGAGGAAACACAAGTTCAGAATTCAGACATGTGGCGGCGAGAGGAGATCGAGATGCATGATCGGATCGGAGAAGCTAGCTACCTAGCACTGCAATTCTCTGGTAGCCTCCGGATACTCCGGATAAAAGATGCATGTGTGGCGTGCGTGATATGTACACTTGAGCCTAGCTCGTTGGTCGTCTTGCCTTGGTCCCCAGAATCATGTAGTCCACTGTTGCAGGCGATAAGGATGAGATCAGATCAGATCATGACCAGGCGACCAAATTAACCAAACAAACAAGTCGTCTTACTTTGTTGCATACTTGCATCGTAAATTATATTAGCTATATATATTCCATATTGTAAAGTTAAGCAAGGTAAGTTAGCACGTACAGTACAGATGGATGCTGATGCAAGTCATGCACAACACAATAGCAGAGGATTATTGGATCCGTGGTCAGTGTGAAGCCCGTACAAGACATGCATGCTGTATCGCCGTGCTGTGCTGTCAGTCAGTGTGAAGGGATGAGCCTCGGAGGTACAGGTACTCCTAGTCCCAGTAGAAAAAGGTGACGGGAACGGGATCGGCGCATGAACGCGTCGTGCACGCGCGGGCACGCGGCGCGTTCACAAGTCAAGTCGCCCTCACGTGCTGCTGATGATGATCGATACGTCCGGAGGGCCGTGGGCCCGTGGCATCGACCCGGCGCGTTCGCAGTCACTGTTGCCGAGCACACAAAAACACATTCACCGTCGTCGAGATGGCTTAATTGGGAGATAATAAGGAGACGTCAATTGTCAATGGGTAAACCTTGGTAGGCTAGCTGATGATGCTCGGCAAAACGATTTGGAGGACGCGGTCTCACTCGATAATATCTAAGGGCATGTTTGATACCATGGCTATTGTTAGCTAGCTAATTTTTAGTTTAATAAATTAGTTCTAGTGCATCTAAATCAGGAGCGAAGCTAGACCAAAGTGGCACTAAGGTCAATCCTAATACAAGCTCGGGGCTTTGCCTCTGATAAACAGTACAGTACATTAATTCTCATTGAGTTTGCAGAAATTCATTGACCCCAACAGCAAAGCCTAGCTTCGTCCCTGATCCAATAGAAGAGCTAATAGGTAGTCTAATTTATTAGCCAAGTCTTCAACTAATTGTTAGCCAACCGTAACTAATTTGGACTAATTTTTAGCCCTAACTAGTAACTAGAAATCTATAATGTATCTAAACATGCTCTAAATATACATGCGAGGGATTTACCATGTTCAAACCCCCACTAGAATAAATGCTCTGCATCCTGGACAAGCCGGGCTAAGGCTTATTAGGCCTATTCTTGTTCTCGTCTCTGAATACATATGGGGGACCCCTCTATAAGGCGTTGGTCTTTTATGTCCAAGGCTATAGTCCCATGCCTGGGGGCACAGTTTTTACAACATTATTGTTATCCTATCTATACGTACTCTTTTATGCTCAAACCCAATATGTAAATACCCTCAGGAGTAAAACTGTCCATATTTTTCGGGCGAATTCAATGTCTTCATGACTTCACTTCGCAAGCTTCATGATGGTGCCACGCATCCTCCAACTCATCCTCCTATTCTTGAGGTCTATGTCGGTTAAATCCACCACATGTGGTTTTGAGGCTAAATCCACCAAACCGTCCATGCATAGTTCACCAAGGTTAGACGCTTTTGTATTTTTTTCTTGGCTTGACGGACACCATCTTCATCATTCCTAATGTAGACGTGTGTTTGACCTCCGCCAAGTACCACGATTTCATCGTACTCCTCGACTTGGCCTATGCCATCTTCATAGTCCTCTTGTCCTTGTGTCTTCTTTGTGCCCAAATGCGAGATGCCCATGGTCCATCCCCGGCCTTTTTGTCCTTTGGTTGTCCAACCCTTCATGTCCACCTTTCACTGCCCTGAGTCGTCCATCGTGCACGGATCCGTCGCTTGACCTTCTCAATCGTCTACCGATCACCTCGGCACATCCAACACCTACACATTTACAAGACAACACAATGCCACACAGTAACACACCTCTGCTCCACGCATGCACGGGTAAACACTTTTTTGAACACACCTTCTAGAATTCCCGCTGCCTTCATCTTTTTCTCAAACCCATTTTTGGCCACCCAACTATTTTGACCATCCAACAAATTTGACTTTCTTCTTCATTTTTGGCCATCCTTCTAGAAATAGTTTTTGGTGCTAGTTTCAAAATTTTCTGATTTAAAATAATTTTGTCATGAATTTTTTAAAAACTGCGCTAGCTTTTGTCATTTCATACCTTTTTTATTTAAAATAAAGTAGTCATGATTTTTTAAAAAAAACTGAGCTATTTTTTTGTTATTTTCAGAAAATACAAAACCACCTTTGAAAAAAGGTGGATGTCCAAAAATTTTCAGCTGGTTAAATAATTCGGATCTTAGAGTTGCATGTCCAAAAAAAAATCAGAATTATTGAATGGCTAAAAATATAATAGACCCTTCCTCCTTTTTTAAATATTGTTCTTCTTTATCTTCATCTCAGAATTAGTGGCAACTTAGCAGTCCCGGGCTGCAAATGAAGCCAAAATAACTTTGGAAAGAATAAAAAGCCAAGATTATAATGCTGATGCGGGAGCAAATGATTAGGATAGATCGTCAGTGACCACTGGCCAGTGTGAAGCCCGTACGTGCAGTGCCGTCGTTCAGTGTGAAGCGCCGGCCGGGGAGCCTCGGCCGGAGGCAGAAAAAGGAAAGGTGCTTACGGCACGCGGGCACGCGGCGCGTTCACAAGTCACCGTCATGGATGTGGTGGTGGCGGTGCTGCTGCTGCTTCTTCCGGCGGACCGTGTTATCGACACACCTGGCCTGCAATCTTGATGGTCTGGGGCGCTGGTGTAGTGCCTGTCGCTGTAGCCCAACAGATGATTACCTCCTCGATCTGTTCTGCTTCTGCATCGGAGTAGCTACAGTAAGTACTGCCATGCATGCCAGAAAAGGAGTAGAACGAGGTCGATATCTTCGAGCATGAAAGCTACGTAGTTACTAAGGTTCATGCATTCACATGATGAATTTGTTTGCAATGGGTTGGTAATTTGTATCTTGGGGCCGGGGGAGGTACATGTACATGCACTTGCTGCTGGCTGCAGTTAAACAAAAACCATTCCATCATCAGCAATTCAGCATGCATGCATGGTGGTGTAGTTCTTGTTTGTTTTTCTTCTTCTTCCTCAGCTTGCACTAGCTGCAGCCTGTTGTGTTTGGATAAACGATAATAATGTGGAAAAGAAGCAAGACAGCTGTGGTGGTAGCAGACTGTTAATGTGGAGGCAGTCGGCTAATGCGCTTCGCCATCAAGCAGACTGCAGCAGCACGAAACTTTGGACTCGTTCAATGCAATTTTAATTTTCTTGGATGCATGGTTCGTCTCTTTGTTTCCTATATACTGCAGTAGTATCTGTATCTCGGCGATGGATGCTTTTGTGGATAAAATGCTGCAAGTGCAAGAATATAATGATGGATGCAATCATCAGGCAACCTCCTTCTTGCACGCTCACTGGCATTGCATCTGCATCTGCGCTCTGCAGTTGCATTGGGATTTTTGATGTCGGCCCAGCCACCACGAAACCCGGCCGCGAGGGAAAAAAGGAATCGATGCTCGATGCATGCCTGCCATTGCTGCATGCGCTCGCTCGCTTTCCTCAGGTGACTCCGGTTGGCCTCGTTGTCTCCATCGACCGATGGGTCCGTCGCCGGAGCAGCAGCACTAGCACTAGCACTACTAGCAGCAGTGAGAATGCGTGTGATGAGATAGTCATGCATATATCATCAGCATCTCTAATGGAGACGGGCGATGCATGGCTAGTAATGTGATGAGAGTTCAGATTCCCTGGCCTGCTCTGCGGACCTGACAGAGAATTGAGAATGAAAAAGCGCCTTCCTTTTCCTTCTCTTTTCTAGTCCCGTTTCCCATGCTTATATATGTATGTAAGTATAGTACTACGTGGTTATTATGGTCTCTAAGACCAAGCTAATCATGCATGCGTACGCGTGCCACATGTCGGCACTGCATGCTCGTGCGATCAGATCCACTAGTGTTATTCCTTCCTCACAGTATCGTCGTCACGGCACTGTGCAAGGCTCTGTTAATTTCCACTTGATACGGTACATACTAATAGGCAGCTCAAGCATGATATAATAAATTATACTTCAATGTATTCCAAATTGTACTCGAGCCCGTTCTAAATTATTGCATAAGTTGTTTTACAATACCAGGAAGTGTTCTGAAATTTTTGTAAATTCGTGAGGGGATAAAAAAGATTAAGTACACTAGGGAGGGTCGTCCCAGCGTCCATATACAATCTCTTTTGACGCCCTAGGACGCCGCTAAGGCATGTTGTATTGAATTTTTCTCTACCTTACAAAAACACGCAAATCTTTTGCGCGATCGAGAAAAAGAAAACATAGCTTCAAGTTACCCTCAACAACAAAAGTGGGTAATAGACACCCTACAACGTTAAAACCGGATAAAATTAGTGCTATATGACTGGTTTCAAAGGTGGTTTCTGTTTTTTTAAATGATAACAACCTGATTTGGCCTCTAAATATTTATAATTAATTTATTTTAAATCAAAAAATATCGAACTAGCTCTAGATTTCTTTTAAAAGTGTCATCTATTTGCTGATACTCTATTTAGCGTTATTTGGATCTTATTTGTTTTAAATAGACAATGAGCATGACTACAAGCAATAAAGCAATAGAAATAGAAATAAACCAATTTCAAATAACTATATATAAATAATAGATAGGTAGATAATATTTTTAGAAAAAATAATACTAGTTTCATATTTTCCTAATTTCAGATAAATTAGTTATGAATTTTAAGAGATCAAACTAGATTTTTATTCTTTTTGGTATATAGAAAACCACCCAGAAACCCGCTAAAGAACCAAATTTATCATGTTTCAGGAGTTAAGTGTGTCCGTTAACTGGTTTTGTAATTCAATGTTAAAAATCGTACTTACTTATAACTTGAAGGTTGAAAAGCCATCATTTTATAGGTACATAAGATTGAACTAAAATTTCATAAGATTTTTATGAATGTAACCTATATATTATTCAGAAATGAGTTCACAACGAGCGGGCATCATATTTTGTGGTGTTGCAAGCCGTTAGCCGACTCCCATGGAAATTATGACTCTCATGAAAAATAGACTATTTTATGGTGGAGATAGTCATTTTCATGTCGGGTTATTAAATACACTCACAAAAATAGCTAATTTTATTAGATACACCATGGGATATATCTTGATAGTGCATTCATTCGATATTGTAGATGTTAATATTTTTTTTCTATGAACTTAAGTCAAAATCAGATAAATCTTTTTTCTTAGAAAAATAAAAACCTATATATAATTTAGACAGGAGAATACAAATACCAACGTCGATCTGAATATATCTGATCCGGCAGCCCCTATCAGTAGTCGTTCATCATGTGCATCTGCAGAACTGCAGACTGCAGAGTCGGTCGGTTCTCGGTTGCAAACAATTCTGTGCTCATCACTGCAGTAGTCACCATAGTCATCTCGTCAGGACAAACAAGCTTGCATCATCATGCAGCTACCTACCTCATACAGTTCAGTTCATCACTACTACTGTTAATGAACAAACCAAACACCCACCAGTGCATGGCATAGCTTAGGCGGTGCTTCAGCTTTTATTTCCATCGACTTTTTTTTCCCAGGATCATCATCAGACACTTAACAAAGTTACAAACCAATAACCACTCAGATATTTACCCACAAAGAATCAAAACAGTAAAAAAACAGCAAGCTTATGGTAAATAAAACTAGCTGCTAGTGCGCTGCTAGCTGCTACTCCATGACCATATTAAATAAAGCTTCTAGAAAGTATATATGGCAGAGAATGAGGGGGAGACGATGGGCAAGAACTGGAGAAGAAAAATTATTGGCGGGCAAAGTGGGACGAAGACGAAGACGCATGGCTTCAGTCTTCAAGGTCAAAAGCCCCCCAATAATGGCCTTCTCCTTCTTCCAGCCCGTCTCGATGACTGTTGTATAGACTTGCTGCTGCTGCCTGTGTGTGTGTTTGTGTCATCTACTAATTAATTAACTCGCCGCCCGTCGTCTCCACCGGGCTAGCTAGAAATCCGTCAGGTCAATCCAAGCGGCCGGCGGACTAGCTTTAATTTCACAGCCCCATTATCTGCGTGTACCATAGGTCGTCGGCGCCGGAGACGCCGGCGGTCCACATGGTGTCGGGGTCGCAGAGGTCTGGGAACCCCATGTCGGCGTACACGCCGCCGCCGCCGCCTGGGAGGCCAGAAGGGACGACCAGCAGAGACTCGTCGGACCAGCTGCAGGTCCCGGCGCTCGCCAGCTGTGCCGTCGTCGAGTGCGGTGGTTGGCACAGCGTGTCCCACATGGACATGGCGGCGTTGCTGTTGTCGATACCGTAGTAGGAGGCGTCGTTGTTGCTCTCGCCGAAGGCGGCGGCGGCCACGGCAGGCGGCGGCGGCGGCGGGGACACGGCGACGAGCTGCTGCCGCATGCTGTCCGTGGACACGGACGACGACGACACGGCGGTGGTGCAGGACAGCTCGACGTCGTCGACGCGCCACGCGGCGGCCGTAAGGAGCTGCGTCGGCGTCGGCGTCGCGGCGTCGTGCGCCACGGCATCTATAACGACGGCTCCGTCCCCGGAGTCGGAGCCGATGCGCTCGAGGAGGCGCGGCATCCAGATGTAGCGCATGAGGTCCTTGAACTGCTGGCTGTTGACGTCGCAGTTGAGCTGCCTGGCGTGCTTCTGCACCCGCGTGCGCCAGTAGTTCTTGATCTCGTTGTCGGTGCGCCCCGGGAGGTGCTGCGCGATCTTGGACCAGCGGTTGCCCCACCGCGAGTGCAGCTCCAGGATGAGCAGCTGCTCCTGCGCCGTGATGTTGCCCCGCCGCAGGTCCGGACGCAGGTAGTTGAGCCACCGCAGGCGGCAGCTCTTCCCCGTCCGCCGGAGCCCTGGAATGAAGAAAGCAAGCACGCAGTTCATTAGTTTGGTTGGTCACTTGGTCGGCCAAGAGCTCCGCTAGCTCGTCGGCAGCGATCGACATGGCAAGCAGAAGCAGCGTACATACCTGAGCATCGTGCCAGCGCGTTCCAGCGTCCCTCGCCGTGCGCGGCGACGTAATTGACGAGGAGCATGTCCTCCTCCACCGTCCACGGCCCGCGGCGGAGGTCCCCGGCAGCAGCCACCGCGGAGTCCTCGTCGCTGCTCAGCTCTCGGTGATCACGCGCCGCCATCTTCTTCACTTCGTTAATCGATAGATAGCCCTGTGCAGATGTTATATATCTTCAGCAAGGTAGTAGGTAGCCGATCGAGGATGGGGGAGAGGAGGGAGGGAGTTTGGAGGATTATGGCGAAAAGGGCGGGAGAGGCTGGCTTTTATAGAGGAGAGAGGAGCGAGGAGAGGGATGCATGACGGCTTGGTTGGGTTGTGCTGTTATTGTGACTGCTGGCTGTGCGCCGTGGACTTGGAAAGACGAATCGAAGACGGAGAAGAAGAAGAAGAAGAAACGGCAGGCAGGCATGTGAGTTGTGAGGGAGAGAGAGGGAGCACGCCGCAACGGTGGAGAAATTGTTTATGCCATCGCAGTCGATTGCTCCGTTTTCTTTACCTCAAAAAGCCGAAAGCAGAGGCGAGATTAACTCGCAATGCTAAGCTAATCCCATGGCACACGTCAACTTTGACGGGTGGTGCCACTGTTTTGACCTCTCCAATCCATGCATTCATACTACTACTTCCCGTCGCCTCAAATCATAAACCCCCACTGCTTGCCATATGCCTGTACAAATAATCTGACTATAAGGGTGTGTTCATTGAGATAAGAGGGCCGGAATGGATCTATTCTAGTTTTCTCGTATAGAATGTCCCTGCTCTGTGTTAATTTGATCGGCGGACCCATTATATGGGTCTTTGTTGGAGACAGTCCTAAAACCAAAAATTGGGATTTCTCACGTACTGTATATACTCATTCCTCAGCTAAGATTCCGGCTGTGACTGGATATATGAGCATATACATCCACCGGTCAATATAACTGACGTCCTACTGAAAATAGGCACTCAACCACTCATATCCTATCCTATGAATCCAACGATTAGCTCTCAATTATTAGCAGTCAAGTAAGTCAACCGCTTGAGCAAATGAGCAGAAGAACCTCTGCTCATCAGCCTGAGCAAAAATGTCAGAAAATTGAGATCAACTTGTTAATTCTGTAACCGAAAACGTCCACAAATTCAAATCAAATTAGTAAACAATGCGAGAGCCGAGGTGTAGTGGTCCAAGACAGTTCCCGTTCCACACCGGGGCTCGTTGAAATGCGAGACGGGACGGGATTATTCTCCTGGGGCCTAGGGGAGGGGGTGGCCCTGTTTGTCAAACGCGCGGACTCTGGTCTCCCCTTCTGAGTTCTGACGCCGACTGCATGCCGATCCATCCATCCGTCTCCGTCTCCGTCTCCGTCTCCGGCAGCAAGTGCTGTGCTTTTGGAAAAATCTATCCATTTTGGCGCTGGCTGCGCCGAGCCACCGTACCCCTGAGCTGGAGGTGGATCATGCGTCCATGGTATTGGATCGGGATCGCATCCAACCGGCCGGGCAGTGAAGTGCTGCCATTGCCATGGGTCGCCGGCGCCAGCTGCTAGCTTGTCCCTACTAGCTCTCAGATTCAGCCTAGATCTCGTAGAGCTGGTGCGGGACGATGCGTGTCAATCAGGCCCCTTCGGTACAGATTCACTAACTCCGGCTCCTCCGACAACGACACTGTAGCAGCGCACTGTTCGCAGAATCCATTTCTCTCTCCTCCCCCTCCCTCTCACATAAGGATGGCATGGCAACGGGGATATACCCGTCGGGTATCGCCGGAACGTTCTCTTCCCCGCTACGGAGAATTCATCCCGCCCCCATCCCCATTAACTGTCTCGGGTATAGATTTTTGCCCATCCCCGTACCCATCGGATATCGGTCGAGTAACAGGTACCCGACGGGTACTGCATACCCGATAAACAAGGACACTTAGGGTCGCAGCTTTGCAATCGGAGACATTTCTTCTTCACTCGGATATAAGTGTCGGAGTCTCGGAGATAACAAGGAGAAGGAGCGAGGTTGCGAGAAGGACGAGCAAAGGTGGCAGAGAGACCGAATTGAGGAAGCGAGGGGCACGAGCGCTCGTGAGGCAGGCGTGCTTGTGCCGCTGACGAAAATGGTGACGAAAAATTGAACTAGGGTTCTTAGAACACACAAACTATATATATGATTATTCAGATTTGGACCAAAATACATATGTTGAGCTTCTTTGGGCCTAATACTCGCATGACAGCTCAAATAGTCGGATTCCCCAATGGGTAACGGGGATGGGTAAACAGGGAACGTTCCCGTACCCGCTATACCCGTCGGGATGGATTCTTGCTCATTTAGATGCCCGCGGGTAAAGATATGATCCTATCCCCGTCCCCTAATGGATCAAATACCCGTCGGGTATCGGATATCGGGGCCCCGTTGCCATCTTTACTCTCACAGAGCTGAAGAAGCTAGTTTTAATGGCTCCAACAGCTCTAGCTACAGTGAAGGAGCTAGATCACTTGAATCCCTACCAAAGGGGCCTCAGTATGAAACTTGACACGTCCACACTGACGTCTGATTGCTGGGCTCCAAAGGTCAAAATATTCCCTCAACCATCATGTGTATACGTACTGAGGAGATATATGGATCCTCGCGAGTTGACCACAAACAAGGGTCGCTCCACCGCTGCCTGAGAGGCGTCTCCGGGCCATGGGAATCTGTCTCCGACGACGTGCATGCCCATCGATCATGCCGGTTCGTGTGTGCTTATTCAGAACTACTTTTCAGTCATGAAATAGTATTTTCTTCTCATAATATTTTAATATAAATATCAGTATAACTTAAATTTTAGCATCAGCGAACATGGTGCGCTCGCAAGGCACTTGTCTTGTTCTGAACCAAACCAGAGGATGAAGATAGAATGATGTGTGAGTGAGGTACGTACGCAAACAATCTAGGACAAGGAGTAGCTCCAGCCTCCAAATACGTGCCCACCCGCCCTCGATCGCCACATACTCACGTTCATTCGATGAGCCTGGTTTTTTTAGGGTCCCAAGGAATGAACGAGGGGGATTTTTTTTCCAACTTGATTTTATTTTCTTGGCCGTACCATGAAGCATATTTTTCATTAAAAATAACAAGAGTTTGGAAAAAAAAAATATACAAGGACATGTAAGTAACCCTAAGATTACCAAAGAAAGCAACAGGAAAAGGTGAAGAGAAGAGAAAAAGCGAAATGACCTTGGCGGCAAAACGTCCGCCATGAAAGGAACCAACACAATCTTAACAACAAAGCATCCACCAAAGAACTATGCGACATCGGCGGCAAAGGATTCATCGAAAAAGAGACCAATGACAGCCATACATCCGCCACGGTGGCTAAGCATATGCTAGAACAAGGACAGTCCACTGCGAAGAGGAAGGATATAAAGCACACACAGACACAACAAGGAACTCCTCCAAGAAACGATGGCGCGGCAAGAACCACAGATGGCAATAGCAACCACACAGGTGACAGGCATGCTCAAGTAACCAAGAGACGGAGGGGACAAAGCGACGAGCCACAAGTGTTTCTTCAACAGCACCTTCAGGAATGGGAGTGGCGTCTAAGGTCCACCGTGGACGCCACCGTCGCCGCCCTTAGAGGCAGGGCTTTCGCCCATAACCTAGACCATCAATGCTGGTTGTTGTAGCTCCGTAGAGCTCCACACGACCGCGCTATTGTACAGGGCTAGAAGAGCCAGATCTGGTCCCAAACGACCGGACGAGCTTGGGCGGCGAAGGCACCAGATGTCGTGGAGGTCATAGATCATAGGAGCAAGGAGCCTAATCCAGCCCCAGAATAGACCTGGATCTAGCCACCAACTAACTAGGCTATTGGTGAAGTGGATGGGGGGAGAGGCAGGGAGGGGTTTAGGAAGGTGAGAGAGGTGGGATGGATGGATGGATTGTGGATGGCCGCCTGTTTAAGCGCCACCGTTCGCCAGAGAGGGGCGGCAGCGACGAGTGAGGACTAGCCTGAGGTGGGGGCATTCAGCAGCGAGGGCTCGGCGCCCTGAGTCGCCTCCTCATGGGGAAATGACGCGGGTTCCGAAGTATGTTGACCTTACCTTCACCCACCTGAGGGATTTTATTTCTAGCCCAAGACAGTCCTCATGGTGAGTGTCACACTGTTTACAACAAATTATAGCGATTTTATGATCAACAACAATAACGACTTTACAACGTCGAATGAAGATTGAACGTCATCACCCGTCTATGAGTTGGTGCAAGGACATGACTTCACGTCTGAAGACCACACCGAAGCTAGCCTGTTCTTGTGTTTGTGTGCTAAGAGTATAATTGTATTAGCGTCATCTCTAGACTAGATATTACTAGGTTAGAACTAATTAGCGAAACAAGCATATAGCTCAGCTAGTTAGATTTGACGTGGGTGCTTATGTTTTTTAGATTTATTCTAAAATTTAACAGTTCTATTTTTTCAACAATAAACGAACACGTCTGTGGTGATTTCGTTGTTAATTAAGTCATTCGAATTGCTCGTAGGAGCGAATGTGTGTTTTCAATGGTAAGCCATATATCTGTGGAGACTTCGTCGTTCTCGAAACCTGCCGATGGACCCAGCCTTTCGGATGTGTTCGTAGCGGGTCAGTTTGATATACTCAAAGGTTGAGATGGTTATAGGCACGTGTGTTCCGAACCCACTAACCTTCTATTCTACTTCGGACAGGAGGACATCATGTGGAGAGCATGCGTGCCACCTATAAGCAGCTGCTAGTGCCCGTCGTCGTTCATAGCTTAATTCGCTTTCCGTTGCAGCATATGCATTGTATTGTGCTACTAATTTGCAGTGGCTCGTGGATGATCGATGGGTCATCAGGTAGCTAAGCTAGTGGCCTAGTGGGGGACACATGTATGATGGGGATTAGCGAGTGGGAAACCGGGGGCTTTCTTCGTGCGACGTGTGCTACCCCCCCTTACCTTTTTTATATCATTATTAATTATTATCCTGCTTAACTTTTAATTACTTTGCGTTTTTCTAGCTAGGTTCTCAGGAAAACGTTTTCACGACAAACTGTATAAAAAAAAAGTAAAAGAAAAAATGATAAAATATATAAGCAAGTCTAACCTATAGCTTCTTTTTTTAAAAAAAATACAAATAAGAGGGGTGGTAATAAACAAAGCTAAAAGAAGCCTTAAAAAATATGGTTCAGCTGTTAGTTTAACTTAATTTTTGCATTGATTAAACAGCTTAAGCTGTAGTCGTCGTGGAAGCATCTGCATGCGCGTCGTGGGTCAGTGTTTGTAGGCTTCGGGTTCAGAGCGCGCAAAAAGAAATAAAGCTGCTCTCCCACCTCGCGCACCTGCAATGCATGCTTGCTTGTGTGTGCTCAACTCCGGCTCCGCTTTTTCAGACGTGTTCCAAATCTGGAGGCTGCTAGATAGACATAGATGGATTATATATTATATATATATGGTACTGATCGATCGTCGAAACACGGTCAAGGTAGAAACTAGAAAGTATCATATGATATAGATCAATCGCCCCTTGACAAACAACTCACTGCAAAAGTATCCATAGTGAAATTAATACTGGATTAGAAACAAGTTTTGTTACTGTTACTGAAGAAGTATATACTAGTCACTACTCACTAAGCAAACCATCTTTTAGGACACCATCTACTGATGAAGTTCACTCATACTATGAACATTCAGAGAGATGGTGTATATAAGCTAAAGTCTTTTGGCACCCCATGGAGTATAAGCTAGAGTCTTTTGGCACCATGCACAATGAACATTCAGAGATAGAAAAAGGCAGACATCTGACACACGAGGGAGCCATAGCCTTATTAGCTTAACCAAAAAAAAATGCACACGTTGCTGAAAAGAGCATGTCCCGATTTTAAGGACAGGCTCAAGAACATGTTCCTTCAATCAGCAACAACATGTTTGTTGGTAAGATTAGCGCTCACTTAAGACAAGGCAACGTGTTGTTGTTAGATGTGGTTCCGATCCTACACGTACTACTGATATGATCATACTCCTAGCTAAGCTAGTGTACATATACGATACAATAACATTAGAGTTGCTTTCCTTTGGGTTGTTTAATTAATTTGCACCATCATGAATGCACGCTTTGGTTTCTTGTGTTGTTGTTCTCTGTTTTGTCTCGATTCGAGTGGAAATAAAGAAGACTTTTCTCCTAACAACTGATCTTGAATTGTTTATACAAGTAGTACTTGGTTCCAAGTTCCAAGTGAAAGGAACCGGGAAGTAGTATGACACATGTCGAAAAGACTTAATTAGTATATGCTCATCTTCCTACTTTTGTCAAAATGTGCTAGTAGCTTCTTCTCTCTCAGAAAAAAAAGGACAGAACATATTCCCAACATCAGTTTCCTCAGGGCGCGGATCGACCGTTGCAGAGCTCAATTTAAGTTTGCTTTCGTCTCTCCAAACCAGCAAAGAACGCTGTGCAGTTCGCCAGAATCATCATCAGAGTTTGTGTGTGTGTATATATAAATAACTCAGCTAGAAGAGGGGTTGGAACTGCAGCACAAGATAAGAATTAGTGCGGCGTTACCTTTTCATCTCCTAGTTAGTCGCCATCATGCTGCTATCTGTAGCTAGCTTTATTACAAAGCTCAAGTTACCTTTGCAAGAAACTTCCTCTTAGTTGTTCCTACTTTCACCACCATGCATTTTTTCAAGTTCCCATGCTAAAGCAAAGCTACCAATGCTTCTACATGACGGCAAGTTTTATATATGTAAACAAACTTCTTAACACCATGTGATTGTTGAATATCTGTTTAATTTATATATACTTTGCATCAAATTAAAGAATCTTAGTTACTCGTGTTGTAAGAAATGGAGGAACAGACATGCAAGAGATTGCATGATTGGGATTCCGTATTCTGATTAAATCAAAAGGGATCGGAACGCTTTGGGTGAGAAAGTTTAGCACTACTAAGCAAGCATCAACCTGGACTAATTAGTATTCTGATGCTTAGACTGTCTGAAAAGCCATGCTAATTGCGGCGAAACTTTAGCAAACAATGGTTTCATACGTGTTCTTGAAAGCGCCAGCATGTGTAGTAATATAGTAATTTTATTTGTGAATCCCTAGTTTATTAGGTGATTATCAATACACCCCGCTCGAAACAGACGACAATGCTACACGGTGGCCTACCCACTACAACACATCCCATTATGGGAGGCGTTTACAAATGCCTCCAAAAATGATCAAAACACCATAAAGACCTTTTGAGACATTTATTAAAATGCCGTTTAAAACATGGAAGTAAAAGGTTTTTTTGAAGCATTTTTCCAAAATGCCTCTTAATATCAACATTTAAAGGCATTTTCTGACGGCCTAAAATACTATTTAGAGGAGGCGTTCAGTACAACGCCTTCAAACATTAACATTAATGGAGACATTATTAGAAATGCCTCCAAAATCAAGCTATCCATATGGAACTGCTAGCAATATAAAATCGACATGATCCATTCGAGAATGAATCAATAAGAGCACACGTTAACACTAATACTCCAAACATTTTAATCTTGCAGACATACATAGTTATATTTGTGATCGGATTGCATTGATCCCTTTAAGAGAGATAAAAAGTCTGACATGATGCTCCTGCTTGAAACCAAACATGTCCCAACAAGTGAAGGTATATAAAGTGGTGTTGTTATGACCGGCATCCCCTATGTCAGGCGCAGGCCCAATAGTGGCTAGGGGGCCGGTCTGTTAAGGGGCTTAGAGGCTCAATTTATCATTTATTTGGTATTTTCTTATAGATAGATATAGTTCCTTAATTATAGCATCTATAGGGAATGATAAATACTTGTAATCGGGGATGATTGGAATTAAGCAGAAAGCAACAATTAAGTTGATGGCTTCCCTTGGGAGCCAGCAGTCCCTGCCCTCTCCCTCGCGTGAACAGTACCCATGTACTGTAGCACTACGAAACTCTAGGGCTGCAGCAGCAGCCGCCGCTCTCACCGCCACGGCCCCTCACCGACGTCGAGAGTACAGACCACGTCCTCCCCTCTTCCACCCCTATAACCTGCGCAGCAACACCGGTAGGGCATCAAGTCCTATCAATCTGGTATCAGAGATCTCTGGTTCGATCATGTCCACCCCTCTACCAAGTTCTTCCCACCCGCCGCCGCCGCACACCCACCTGCCGCCACCAGCGTCTTCGTCGGCGCTGCTGCCCCACACCTTAGGCGCACCGGTTTTAGGCGCGCTGGCATCCTCAGGGGTGCTCGCGCCCTCTGCCCCGGTGCCGTCGTCTTCCGCCGCCCTCGTCCTCACCCCGGAGCAGATGACGGCCGTAATCCTGGAATTAGGGCAGGGCGTGGCGGGCATCCGGGCCTTCCTCGTCGGGCCCTATGCGCCCCAGCCGCAGCCCCAGCTGCCACCTCCGCCGCCGCCACACCAACAGCAGCTACCCCCGCCACTGCTGCCCTCGGCCGTGACCACGGCGCCGGTCATCTCGTACCAGTATGGGATGCCCTACGACGGGACTGCAACGACCTCGTTCCAAGCCGCGCCGCCACCATCCAAGGGCGTCCCCATCCAGCAGATTAGGTTCATGTCGTCGCCGTCACCGCTTCCGGCTTGGATCGCCGGTTTGTCGAAACCCATCTACACGGCGCCCAATACCTAGCCGCACCTATCGCCGCTCCCGACCACCGGGGCTGTCATGGCGCCTGATGGCGCCCCGACTCCGAGCGTCCTCTACGGCGGGGTGGATGGCCCCCTGTTCCACGGCGGCAGCCTAATGCCAACGCTCTCCACCGCGTCGCCCTCGCTGGACAGCACGGGCGCGGCGCCCTCAGCCGCCGCACAGGACCCGCCGCCGCCCAAGTTTTACAAGTTGGAGTTCACCACATACGACGACTCCGTTGATCCCCTGAATTGGCTCAGCCAGTGTGAGCAATTCTTTCGGGTCAGCGCACGCTCGCCTCCGACCGTACCTGGCTCACTTCCTATCATCTCCGGGGGTAGCCCAGACTTGGTATTACGCCCTCGAGCAGGACGAGGGCATGCCACCGTGGGAGCGCTTCAAGGAGCTATGTCGTCTGTGCTTTGGCCCTTCGATCCGCGGGAGTCGGCTGGCTGAACTAGGCCGGCTACCGTTTGTTTCCACTGTGCAGGAGTTCACCGATCGCTTCCAGGCGGTGGCATGTCACGCCCGGGACGTCTCCACGCGTCAGCGGGCTGAGCTCTTCATTGGTGGCCTTCCGGATCATATCCGGGTGGACGTGGAGATGCACGACCCCCCGGACCTCCAGACGGCCATGTACTACGCCCAGGCGTTTGAGCGTCGTGCGGCTGCCATGCAGCCGACGCCGCCTCCTCGAGCCGCTCGTCCGACTCTGTGTCAGGGTCAGCCTCCTCCGGCGCGCACACCCGGGGCGGCCCAAGCGGGGCAGGCCCCCGCTGCGGCCAATGCGGCCCCCGTAGCACACCCATTTCACCGCCTTACACCGGCGGAGCAGCTGGAACATCATCGCCAAGGACTATGCTACAACTGTGATGAGCCCTACGTCCCTGGACATGTGTGTCAGCGGCTCTTCTACCTGGAGTCCGGGGACTACATTGCGGAGGATGCCACGCTCGCCGAGGACGGGGACACGACCATACCACTAGAGGAGCCGGCCGCCTAGGGGCAGGAGGCTGCTCATGCTCTCGTCGTGTCCCTCCATGCACTTGCAGGTATCTAGATGGAGAACACGATGCTGCTGCCGGTGATGGTCAAGGGGGAGCGCCTCTTGGCCCTTCTAGATACCGGCTCCACCCACAACTTCCTCCAGGGCGCAACCATGCGCCGCCTAGGGCTTCCGCCCACCGGGGGGCATAGCTCCGTGTCACCGTCGCCAACGGTGATTGCCTGTGTTGCGAGGGCATTGACCATCACATCCCCATCAGCATCGGGGGCAAGGACTTCTCTATCCCTTGCGTCGGCCTCGACTTGGGCTGCTTCGACTTCATCCTCGGCGTCGACTTCCTGTGGACCTTGGGCCCCATTCTCTGGGACTTCGAGGCCATGACGTTGGCCTTCTGGCTCGAGGGTCGCCGCATCCTCTGGAAGGGTGTGGGCGTCTCTGACTCGGCCACGCCCCAGCAGCATGTGGCGACGACCTTCATCGACTCTCAGCTGCCCTTGCTGGACCGCCTACTGTAGTAGCACAGTGCCATCTTCGAGGAGCCATAGGGCCTTCCATTAGCCCGTTCGTATGACCACCGCATCCACCTCCTGTCGGACATAGCTCCCATCATTGTGCGCCCGTACCACTACCCCTAGCTGCAGAAGGACGAGCTGGAATGGTAGTGCGAGGACATGCTCACCTAGGGCATCATCCGGCCTAGCACTTCGCCGTTCTCGGCGCCCGTGCTCCTTGTCCGCAAAGTGGACAAGTCTTGGCATTTCTGCATCGACTATCGCGCCCTCAATGCCAAGACGTCCAAGGACAAGTTCCCCATACCGGTCGTGGATGAGCTTCTCGACGAGCTCCATGGGGCTCGCTTCTTCACCAAGCCCAACCTACGTTCGGGCTACCACCAGGTGCGGATGCACCCCGATGACATTGCTAAGACCGCTTTCCGCACCCACCACGGCCACTATGAGTTCCTGGTGATGCCTTTCGGCCTCTCCAACGCTCCGGCGACATTCCAGGCGTTGATGAACGGTGTCCTTCGCCCCTACTTGCGGAGGTTTGTGCTGGTCTTTTTCGACGATATTCTCATCTACAACTCTTCATGGGCAGAGCATCTGCAGCACATTGCCATCGTCCTCAATGAGCTTCGAGCGCACCGTCTTCACCTTAAGCGCTCGAAGTGCTCGTTCGGGGCGACGTCCGTGGCCCACCTGTGCCACGTTATCTCTGCGGACGGCGTCGCCATGGACGCCAACAAGGTGGCGGCGGTTGCTGCGTGGCCCCGCCATGCTCCGCTTGGGGCCTCCGGGGCTTCCTGGGCCTGGCGGGCTACTACCGGAAATTCATCCGGGAGTTCGGCCTCATCGCGGCGCCCCTAACGCGTCTCTTGCGACGCGACGTGTTCACCTGGGACACGGAGGCAGAGGAGGCCTTCCAGGCGCTTAAGCGTGCCCTCACCACCGGGCCCGTCCTCCAGATGCCCGACTTCGACAAGCTATTCATGGTGGACTACGACGTGTCCGGCGTGGGGTTTGGTGCCGTTCTCCACCAGGGTGCTGGCCCTCTCGCATTCTTCAGCCGGCCGTTCGCCGCGCGCCATCTCAAGCTCGCGGCTTACGGGCGGGAGCTCATCGGTTCGGTGCAAGCTGTGCGCCACTGGCGCCCATATCTGTGGGGCCACCACTTCCTTATTCATACTGACCATTACAGCTTGAAGTTCCTCCTGGACCAGCGCTTGTCTACCGTTCCGCAACACCAGTGGATCAACAAGCTATTCAGCTTCGACTTCACCGTTGAATACTGCCCCGGGCGCCTCAACACCATGGCGGACGCCCTGTCCTGCCGCGACGCCGAGCACGGGGCCGAGGAGGATAGCAGCGTGGGCGCTGCCATGTGCGCCCGCTCAGGCCCCTCCTTCGCTTTCATCGACGACATCCGCCACGCCACGGCGACAGCGGCGGACGCGCAGCTACTCCTTTGGCGCCTTGAGGCGGGCGACCTACAGGGGTCGTGGCGCCTTGACGACGGGCTGCTCCTGCATGGTAGTCGCCTCTTCGTCCCCGACCACGGCGACCTGCGCCATCAGGCGCTCCTTTTGGCACACTCGGCCGGGCACGAGGGCGTTCAGAAGACCCTCCACCGCCTACGCTCCGACTTCTACATCCCCGGCGATCGCGCGCTGGTGTAGGACTGGGTGCGGACCTACAGTACCTGTCAGCGCAACAAGACGGAGACACTGCAGCCGGCGGGACTGCTGCAGCCGCTGGAGGTTCCGTCCCAGGTATGGGCGGATATCTCCATGGACTTCGTCGAGGGACTCCAGAAGGTGGGCGGCAAGTCCGTCGTACTCACGGTGGTCAACCGCTTCTCCAAGTACGCGCACTTCATCGCGCTCGGCCACCCCCTACACCGCCACCTCCGTCGCTCGCGCCTTCTTCGACGACATCGTCCGGCTCCACGGGTTTCCCTCCTCCATCGTCAGCGACCGGGATCCGGTGTTCACCGGCCACGTCTGGCGCGACCTCTTCCGGATGGCCGGCGTCAAGCTGCGCATGAGCACGGCTTTCCACCCGCAGACTGATGGTCAGTCCGAGGTGGTGAACAAGGTGATTGCCATGTACTTGCGGTGTGTTACCGGTGACCGCCCGCGTGCGTGGGTGGACTGGCTCGCCTGGGCGGAGTACTGCTACAACACCTCCTACCACACCGCCTGCGCGCCACTCCGTTCGAGGTGGTCTATGGCCGTCCCCCACTGCCCATCCTGCCGACGTCGAGAGTACAGACCACGTCCTCCCCTCTTCCACCCCTATAACCTGCGCAGCAACACCGGTAGGGCATCAAGTCCTATCAGGTGTGCTAATGTATTACTGCGCCTTGGAGGTCATGGGGATTACCACAGTGTTACGCTGCAGACCCCACCGGAGAACAAGCTGCGCCGGCGTCTTCCCATACTTCTCAGCCAAGCTCTGCAAATTGTATTGCTGCCACAGCGCCAAGTTATAGCTGATTACATTGGCACCAGAACTGATGATATTGCAAAGTACCCAAACAAAATGTACTCCTGTTTGTTAAACAAGGATGATGGTTGATAGTCTAGAGCTGGTTGCAAAGTATCCAAACAAAATGTACTCCTGTTTGAAATGACACCACCTTGATGATAGGGTCGTCGAGGCACGAGACCGACCCGAACCACTCAGTGTTGCCAATGGAGCCACTCAAGGGGGTATGCGCTGTGATGGTTGATAGTATTATTATTGTTGTAAAAAAAGTGACTTCGCCAGTATGAAAAGTAAATCACCAAGCATGGAAAAAGTTGCAGCAAGAAAATTTTAGTGTAAGACTTATTATACTCCAATTCAGGATATTTCGAAACTACACTACGCTTTCAGCACCAGCAATATTCCTAGTACAAAAGGGAAGCTTGCCAATGTAATGAATCATAATACAAAGGGAAGCTTGCCAAGACTAAATATCTCAAATGTCAAACTGGTGCTAACATAACAGAGAAAATTGTCGGTTCGGTTTACCTGATTCCAATGCTGCGCACCAGTCCCATGGAAACAAGTTCTTCCATTGCATGCCATGTTGTTTTCAATGAAATAGTGGAATCAATGTCTAGCACGCCATCATCACCAAGAGCACTAGAAGTTGTGCCAACTCCTACAGAAATACACATTTCTGTGAGGTACCCATTGAATCTTTCTAAATATTGTGCAAAGGGCAAGGAACTTACCTGTATGCCTAGTAGTTAGTGGGAAGTGAATAAGATAGAGATCGAGATAATCTAGTTGCAGCTTCTTCAAGCTATCCTTGCAGGCGTCAAGCACATGGCCATGATCTGAGTTCCACACGGCTGCAATAAGAACAGATTCCAAACTTTCAATCACATGAAGATTATGGAATAGAGTGGGGCAAAAAAAATATGTGTGTTGTATAATGTTACCTAATATAGTTCTATGGCTACAATATATGCGGTCGATGTTGGCCTGAAATTTGTTCGGTATTCCACAGATCTACTAACATGAACTCCTTTATGAGCTGTAAATAGCACTTGCGTTCATTTTTTAAATCAAGCTAACCCAAATTCTGTCATTGATTAATGCTCCCAACAAGATTGTCTGTACGCTGTCATGCTCATCCCCTACGGGCGCAGCGAAGCGCGCCTACCGGACTATTATATTATTATACTTCAAGGTTGAATCCATATATAGGAGTAGTATGCCCCAGCAGACGACGCTTCTGGAGTCCGGCGCAACTGTCATGGCATCTTTATCACTAATCTGAGCAAATTAGTAAGGCATCAGCAGCACTAACCCAGCACCCATCCCATCCCATCCTACTGAAAGAGGAAGATAGCTAGTACTAGTACGTGTATAATAATATATAATACTATACTACTCCTGTAGTAATGAAATAATATAATGATGCATGCATGGTCCCCCGGTGGCCTACTTGTTATGCTTTTGTGGGAATAAAATTGCATGACCGAAGTATATGGTCAGCTTAAATTTATCCATTGCACTTTATTATAGATAACCATGACTTCTTTCTAGGCAATTACAAAGCACCGAGACATCTTCCACAAATTAGTCAGAGAAAGTCAGAAGGCAAAGGAAGTGTTACAATTGATGGCAACAAGAACACTCAGCTTCAACGACAAACATATATAGGGCCTCTTTGGTACGGCTTATGCCGGCTTCGGCTTCATCTATTTTACGCAAATCGAGGCACTGTAGCATGAAGCCATTTTGTAAGCCGGGGTTAAAATGAACTAGAAGCCACCAGCTTTGGCTTCACCGGTGAAGCCGTTTTGGATGAGCCTTGCCAAAGGGGCTATAGTCAGTCCAATTGAAGTCACACAACGAAAATGTTGTAGAGACAAACATCTCTGAGGTTACTCAATTTAGGGGAGAGATGCTGGGTTGGCGGTCATGAGAGAGCGAGCGAGGGAGGTGAGCCCTGTTAGATTGATCTCCCAACCAATAAGCCCAACGGCCTATTGGGCCTTGGTCACGCGCCCTGATCGGGGGCGCCCAACCCTACATGGTTGGTGGGCTCCCGTCGCACTGCGCTATATAAAGAGGTGGGGGGCCGGCGGCTCGAGGTACGAGGTTCATCCGTGAGCCGCAAACCCCACCGACAAACCCTAGACCGATCTAAGAGGGCGCGCAGCCAACGACGGGAAGCTCCGCTGACTTCGCCGTCGTCACCTGCTACGCCGTCCGTCTGCACTGCATCGACGTCCATGCCACCTCTACTCCACCCGTCGCTGCCCGTGTGCTGCCTCCGTCACCGAAGCTGAGATGGCCAGCTCAACCGCGACTCCCTCCGAGGGCTCAGGTTCAACACCAGCACCCCTACCCTATCTCCCTCTCGGTGTAGTGTTCTAGGTCTTAGATGTGCATGTGCTATTACGGATCCAAGTGTTTCCCCCCTAGATCTACTGCTAGAGATCCTAACTGTAATTAACAATGGCATCAGAGCCAGTCGATCTAGTACGTGGATCTAGATCAGAAAATACAATTGAAAGAAACCCAAAGAAGTTGGTCCGATTTTTGAATCGGATCAAGAAAGAGAAAACCTAACCCTAACAAAAAGGGGACGATCATTAGGGGCTTCGGCCGACATAGGTTTCGGTTGAACCCTAACCTCGATCCTTTCGGATCTGAGAAAGGTTGAAGGTTCGGATGAAAAACACCTAACCCTAACTCTAGAGAGCTCAGGAAAAGGAAAGAAAGAACCGATTTAAATCGGGGGCAAAAAGAAAACAGTGGCCATCCCAACCCTAACCCTAACCCTAATCGGCAAATTGGGCCAAATCCGAACAAACGAATCAAAGAAAGGGGAAGAAAGGGAAGGGGGTGGCCTACCTCGCCGTCGCGCTGGCATCGCAGTCATGCCGGCGCGCGGGGAAAAGAAAGGCCGGCCGGGGCTCCGCTCGCCGGGATCCGGCCACAGGGGCGCCACGGCCAGGCCGCTCGACGGCGGCGCGCTCACCCGCTGGGGAGCGCGCATGCCGGCGAGGGGGCCGACAACGGCGCCGGGACCTCGCTGCTTCGCCATAGTTGCTCGCTCGGTGATTCACTGAGGAGAGAAGGGGGGAGCAGTGAGGCGAAGAGAGAGAAGTGTGCGCGTGAAATGGAGCTAGGGTTGAGGGAGGCGTGGCTGGCCGGGGTTTTGATGCCCCGAGCTGTGCGCTCCACCGTTCGATCTGGATGGACGGACGGAGATGATCGGGCCAGCGCCGCAGCCCAGGCGGGATAGGGCGCGAGGCCGAATTCCCAGCCCAGGCCCAGGTTGCGGCCTGGGCGCGGGGGAGCGCGCGCCACGCGGCTGGGCCGCGGGCAGCTGGGTCGGGTGCGCTGGCGCGCGCGCATGAAGCAGGCCATGGGCCGCATTCGCTGGGCCGCGCGCACTGTTGCTGGATCGGGCCGAAATGGCCAAACAAAAGTACAGTCACAGTTTTTGATTTTCTTATTTTTCAGAAAATAATTTGATTAATTTGAATTGAATTTTTATGATAATTTTCTGTACAAAATTTATCCAACGATATTTTTTGTTCAGTAAATAGTAAAGTTGCTTCTGGAAAATAGGAAAATGATTATTGAATGTTAATGTTTCCGCTGCGTATTTAAAGTAATTATGGACTTTTAATTAAATTCGAACCAACGAGAGAATTTGATTTTAAGAGCCAAGAGATAAATATGAGTTGATTATGATATTGCTATTTTCCTGACCAACGTTGTTAATAGCAATATTATAATTTTAATGATTATGCATTATTTCTATTTCTGCCCAACGGTGATGTAGATTTAATGTATAAAATAATTGTATGTTTTAATTTTGACCAACGTTAAACTAAGGCATGCAATTATTGTTGTTATTTGTGTTCTCACACTATTTGAATTGTGTTTTCAGGAGGAGACAACTTGATGAGTTGTATCAAAGTGATACCCTACTCTAAAAGGTGATAACTATATTGAGTAGAAGAAAAAAATAGACCTGGCTTTCATCCTCGCTGAGGTGGACTAGGTTGTCACCACACCGTGCCCCAGAGAACCTGTGGCACCGGTGAGGGAGACAGATGAGACTGATGCTGCATGGCAGAATAGAGAGCGGGATTTTGCTCCCGTAAAAATGTCCTATGACCTTGAGCATAGGAAATGAGTCACTGCCAACAAGAAGTGTTTGACAGTGATAAAGAACACGATTGAGCCTGCTATTGTGGGCTCAATTCTAGACTGTGACACGGTCACAGAGTACCTAGAAAGAATAAAGAGCCAGTTTACTGGCTCTTCAAAGACATATGCAACCCAGCTAATCAAGCAGCTGGTTACAGAAAGGTACTCTGGTGGCGGCAGTGGCATTAGAGAGCACATACTGAGAATGAGCAATCTGGCATCTAAGCTCAAACCAATAGATTTGGCACTCAAGGATGAGTTTCTTATTCATTTGATTTTTGCTTCCTTGCCCAAAAAATTTGACACCTTTGTTGTTAATTACAACATACAGCCTAAAAATGGGATTTGGAAAAGCTCATAGCCATGTGTGTGCAGAAGGAGGAAAGAATAAAAGTTTCACAAGGTGGTACTGTCAACTACCTAAAAGATAAGAAAAAGAACTATAATAACAGTTCTTTCTCTAAGTCATCTGGAAAAGGTCACATGCAACAGTCTCAGAACAAGCAATTCCCAGTGGATAAAGACCAGTGTCTCTACTGTAAGAAGATGGGACATTATAAAAAGAATTGTCCCAATTTCTTAAAGATGATTATGAAAAATAAATGTGAGAACATCATTACATTTGTAAATGAATCCTTGTATGTAAAGTTTTCAAAATCTACTTGGTGGATTGATTCAGGTGCAACTATTTATGTTGCTAATTTATTACAGGGATTCCATTCGATGAGAACTTTGCAAAGAAGCGAAAGTTTCATTAAAGTCGCAAATGGAATACAAGCAGATGTTGAGGCCGTTGGCGATCGATCTTCCTCTAGAGCTTGCTGATGGCTTCATACTTTTTCTTAGAGATGTTCTTTATGTACCTTCTTTGCAAAGAAACTTGATCAGTGTATCAAAGTTGGACCATGATGGTTATGATTGCCATTTTGGAAATGGCAAATATCAGATATTGTTTAATAATAAATGTGTTGGTCTTGCCTTCCGACAAGATGAGCTTTATTTGTTATCACTTCGTGAAAATGTGAATTCCGTATGTGATGTGGATGAAAATGTATCCTCATCGAATAATGGAAACAGAAAACAAAAGAGAGCTCATGATGCGTTGTCAAAATTATGGCATTGTCGTTTAGGCCATATTTCGAGGGGGAGAATAGAAAGACTAGTTAAGAATGATATTCTTCCTCTATTAGAGCTCTCAGATTTAGAACAATGTAGAGATTGCATAAAAGGAAAGTATGTAAATAAAATTAAGAAAGATGCCAAACAAAGCGTAGGAATTCTACAGATTATTCACACAGACATATGTGGTCCTTTTCCTGTGAAAAGTGTGGATGGTTATGATTCATTCATAACATTCACATACGATTACTCTCGGTTTGGCTACATTTATCCAATTAAAGAAAGAACAGAAGCGTTTGATAAATTCAAAATATTTAAAGCAAAAGTTGAAAATCAGCATGATTTAAAGATTAAGATAGTCAGATCTGACCGTGGGGGAGAGAACTACGGTTGGCATACCCCATATGGACAAGTTCCTGGACCTTTTGCAAGGTTCTTACAGGAGAATGGTATAGTCGCCCAGTATTCAACACCGGGCGAACCTCAGCAGAATGGAGTAGCTAAAAGGCGTAACCGTACCCTGATGGATATGGTGCGTAGTATGATAAGTTACTCCACTTTACCGATGAGTCTGTGGATGGAGGCGTTAAAAACCGCCATTCATATTCTCAATAGAGTACCAAGTAAGTCGGTTCCCAAAACACCGTATGAGTTGTGGACAGGAAGAGTACCCTCACTTAACCACTTGCGTGTGTGGGGGAGCCTGCTGAGGCTAAAGTTTTTAACCCAAACATTGGGAAGCTAGATCCCAAAACAGTGAGTTGCCATTTCATTGGCTACCCAGAAAAGTCAAAAGGTTTTCGTTTCTACTGTCCTAACAGACATACAAAGTTTGTGGAAACGAGACACGCTGTCTTCCTAGAGGATGAAATGATTAGGGGGAGCATGGTAGCTCGAGAAATTGACCTTGAAGAGAAGCGGGTGTATGCACCCACTCCGATCATTCATGAGCCATTTTTCTCACTACCTGCTATTGCTGCACCAACAGTACAAGACACTGTGGTGCCAGCACCTATTGTTATCCCGTCTGTGGCAACAATGAATGATGATGAGGAACCTGTGCCTCAGGATCCTATAGAACCTATTGCCACACATGAGGGGAGAGTAACAATAGCCTCAAACAGAAAATATGCCAATTGAGGAGGCCCCTAGAAGGTCTCAAAGAGTTAGAAAATTAGCTATTCCTGTTGATTATGAAGTGTACAACACTGAAGAATTCAAATAGAGGATGATCCCACCTTATTTGAAGAAGCCATGAAAAGTGATCATTCATCAAAGTGGCTTGAGGCCATGGAAGATGAGATCAGATCAATGAATGTAAATAAAGTTTGGAATTTAGAGATAATTCCTAAAGGAGCCAAAACAGTAGGCTGTAAATGGGTCTACAAAACAAAACTTGACTCTCAAGGGAATATAGAGAGATATAAAGCCCGACTTATGGCAAAAGGCTTTACACAAAGAGAAGGGATTGATTACAATGAGACCTTTTCTCTAGTCTCATGTAAGGATTCCTTCAGAATCATAATGGTATTAGTGGCACATTACGATTTAGAATTACATCAGATGAATGTAAAGACGGTATTTTTCAACGGAGACTTAGAAGAAAATGTTTATATGGCACAATCGAAAGGTTTTGTCATGGAAGGAAAAGAACGTTTGGGATGCCGCCTAAAGAAATCCATTTATGGATTAAAACAAGCTTCAAGACAGTGGTACTTGAAGTTTGATCAGACAATAAAGAATTTTGGGTTTAAAGATAATATTGAGAACAATTGTGTCTATGCAAAGTTTAAGAATGGGATGCTTATCTTCCTTGTCCTGTATGTGGATGATATCTTACTTGCTAGTATTGATGTCAGCCTACTACTAGAAACAAAGAAGTTTTTGTCCTCAAAATTTGATATGAAAGATCTTGGTGAAGCTTCGTTCGTTCTAGGGATCGAGATTCACCGAGATAGAAGTAAAGGGGTATTAGGACTATCACAAAAGGCATACATAAAAAAAGTCTTAAAGAAATTCAGTATGCACAAATGCAGTCCCTCACCTGCTCCTATAGTCAAGGGCGACAGATATGGGGATTTTCAATGCCCTAGGAACCAATATGGGATCGATCAAATAAAAGTGGTTCCATATGCTTCAGCTGTCGGAAGCTTGCAATATGCTCAAGTGTGTACGCGCCCTGACTTGGCATTTGTTACCGGGTTACTTAGCAGATTCCAGAGCAATCCTGAAATAGAACACTGGAAATTGGTAAAGAAAGTCTTGTGTTATTTGCAAGGAACGAAAGGCCTCATGATGACGTATAGAAGATCTGATTCACTCCATATAGTGGGATATTCAGATTTTGATTATGCGGGAGATAATAGAAAATCCACGTCTGGATACGTATTCACTCTCGCAGGGGGAGCTATTTCATGGAAAAGCTCAAAGCAAACCGTCACTACATCATCCACAATGTATGCCGAGTTTGTAGCGTGTTATGAGGCAACGGGGCAGGTGAACTGGCTAAAGAAGTTCATACCCGGTTTGAAGGTGGTTGACGACATCAATAGACCACTGAAGTTATACTGCGATAATAATCCAGCAGTACAGTATGCTCACGACAATAGGTCAAGTGGTGCTGCCAAACACATTGACATAAAGTATTATGTTGTGAAGGATAAAGTCCGGGATCAAATGATTAGTCTTGAGCATATAAGTACCGAAAAGATGCTCGCGGATCCGCTTACAAAAGGCTTACCATCCAACGTGTTCAGAGAACATGTAGCCGGCATGGGTTTAAGGGAAAGCCTATGATTCCTGGACTTTAAAGGGCCCAAAAGTTAAAGTAACTATTTCAGATCAGAGACGTGCATTGTAGCTGTTAAATCTATCGGCGATTGACCGTGACGATGAAACATGCTCTATGCATCATTTATGAAGAAATGAGTAAGGATAAAAGGATTGAAGTTTAAAGCTTAAAGATGAAAGTAATAGTGAGATCAAGGGGGAGAATATTAGATTGATCTCCCAACCAATAAGCCCAACGGCCTATTGGGCCTTGGTCACGCGCCCTGATCGGGGACGCCCAACCCTACATGATTGGTGGACCCCCCATCGCACTGCGCTATATAAAGAGGTGGGGGGCCGGCGGCTCGAGGTACGAGGTTCATCGTGAGCCGCAAACCCCACCGACAAACCCTAGACTGATCTAAGAGGGCGTGCAGCCAGCGACGGGAAGCTCCGCTGACTTCGTCGTCGTCACTGCTACGCCGTCCGTCTGCACTGCATCGACGTCCGTGCCACCTCTACTCCACCCGTCACTGCCCGTGTGCTGCCTCCGTCACCGAAGCTGAGATGGCCAGCTCAACCGTGACTCCCTCCGAGGGCTCAGGTTCAACACCAGCACCCGTACCCTATCTCCCTCTCGATGTAGTGTTCTAGGTCTAGATGTGCATGTGCTATTACGGATCCAAGTATTTCCCTCCTAGACCTACTGCTAGAGATCCGAACTATAATTAACAAGCCCATCACGAGGACCAGGAGAGTGTGCTGGTCTGGAACACTGTATATGTGCTCCAGGAAGTGGAGCAGGATCTCATCACTCATCAGCTGGGAGTGCGCTCATCCTATCTTCTTCTTCGAAAGCTTCTGCTAAACAAGCAAGTGTTTATTTGATTCTAAGGATGGACTAGTGCTCGATCATTTTCTACTTTCAGAGTGTAGCTATTCCCTTCCTTTCTACTGTATTGGTTTCCTTTCAGAGTGTAGCTACCAGATATCTAACCAAGGACTATTCCATGACCGGTGACCTATTAGCAAACATCAGGCATCGATAGTACCAGATATCTAAGAAATCTATTAGCAAACATCAGGACACTACAGCTTCGATTCATATTTAGATATTCCATGACCGCCAAAGAAATTTCAATCATGTAGTACATTACAGTGCACACTATCTAAGCATGCCAGTACTGTTCAGACAAGCTCACAAACCTAGTGTTTGTCTAGACAAGGGCAAGAGTGATGGACACACAAACCGAGGCTCAACCTCCATGGTCCTTAGACGCGCCGCCTCCTCGTCGCAGTCGTGCCGTCCCTTCCCTTGCCGCCCGAAGCAGCCACGCTGCCTCCCCGCAGCCGTGCCGTCCTCACGGCGACGCCGGACGCAACCGCGTCGCTGAACCCTATCGCAACAGGTGAAGGGGGAGGATAACGGGGCGAAGCTTCTTCTTCTTTTTTTTTTTCGACAGATATGGGGAGGATACGGGAAGAATACGGGAGGGATACGGGGAGGGCCGCGTCGTCCTTCAATTCACGAGCTGGGCCGGGGCCGAGAGGGATGCAGGGGTCTTCTCCTATAATCCGTCTTTTTCAACTTGTTTTTGTAGTCGGAACAGTATTTTTCTCTCACAGTAAATCAGTCACAATAGTGTTTTGACTTGTTTTTTCAGCGAAGCGAACGGGGCCTAAAGATTATAGTTATTTAAGGCGTTTTTTAGTTTTGCCTTTAAAAATATACTTTCAAAGGCCTTTTAAAATAAATACCTTTATACAACAATAAATTAAGGCACTTTAAAAAAATGCCTTTGACAAAACGCCCCTGTAATGGGACGTGTTGTAGTGACCATGGAGACCATGGGCGTCTGTCGTGGATTCATGACACATGTCTATATGCAAGCATCCCACGTAAGGGACTGCTGCATAAATTCAAAAGAAGCATTTAGAAATAGAGAAAATTAATAGATCCTAAGGTGTTGGATGCTTGTGTATGAACACACCTATGAATCCGCATCAAGTGCCAACGGCTGCTCAATAAGGACACACAGGTTCCACCGATTTTTTTTCCCGTTCATTTGAAGTTAATAGATCACATGTCTGCGCACATGTTGCTATTGACTGTAGTCCTACTGCCACTGGTGGCTATATTTATACGGCATATAATTCAACTTCAACCTACTGTATCTTATTCAGAAAGACAAGCACCGAGTGTTGCATGGAACTGATCAGCTATAGCTAGCTGCTAATAATCCAAACTAAACAAACATTACCACGGCAAGCATGAAAATGATGGGCGATGGATGGATAAGTGCCCTAATTCCCAAGTATCGCCACAGTGGTCTGCAGCCTGCTTCCAAGTTGCAAGCGTCGTCTTTGACCCGAATTGCTTTCACATATCTTTAGAATTAGACCTTTCCATTCCATGTTCAAATGCATGCATGCGTAGATACAAGGGTCATGTCCAGCACAGTTTAATACTCCGATGCATCTATCGGCAGCAATGCAATGCAAGGAGCAGCAATCTGGTGCAGCTCGATCTAGACTTGGCGTACGTGGGCCCCAGCAGCTTAGACGCTTGCTTGCAACAGGCTGCTGATATATACCATACCAACAAGTTCAGAGAAAACTGGTACCTATATATGTGCAGTCAAATGCAGGCGACATCGTTCAAACAAACAGGGTAATTCGAGTCAAAAAAAAAAAAAACAAGTGACGCGAGACAGCATTTTGTTTGTTCATGGAGACAAAATGCTGCGGCTGCATGATGTGAGGTCTTACTTATCCCCGATAATGCATTGTTATGCGAATTTGTCAGAGTTCGTACTGCCAGCCATTCTTTCAGGACGACGTCTTGACTTGTGTGATGCAGAGCGCTAGCTGCTAGTGCTGCTGTTGTGCGTGTTAGGTGAGCGGCGATTCATATAAAACTGCCCACTGGGTAATTAGTTTCAGGAAGGCATCGTAGATGTGTTTCTTTATGGGGAAGAAAATTGCAGGAGTTGGTGGTGCAAGTTTCAATGCGAGGTCCATGCAGAAAAGGACGTGCATGCCGGCCGTTTTGCGTGCGATGAGCGAGCAGAGCATGACCGATGGATGGATCTTCTAGAGGAACAAGAGGAACAAGAAGTTAGGGAATTCCGTTAGCAGCACAGCCCCGTTCGGCTTACCTTATAACCCGTACTATTTAGCTTGTTTTTTTAGCCGGAACAGTGTTTTTCTCTCACAACAATTCAGTCAGAACAGTGTTTTTCAGTCAATTCAACCAAGTTTCAGCAAGCCGAACGAGGCCACAATCAATCAGTGGTGTTTGTTAGTGAGCTAATTCTTGCGTATTAGCCAGGTGGGAAGCACTGATGAAGTTACGGTCTTCGCCATCAGGCTGTTGCCAGCTCCATCAGAAGATCAGCAGAAAGCATTGCATTACTCTGCTGGCTTGGAGACAAACTAACTTTGGCTGATGGATGGATTGGTCTGAGTCTGAGTTTGACAGCGAGCGTTGGAGTTGAATTACTCTGACCGGGAGACAAATCTTGGATGATGGATCAGTCTGACAAAAATGCATGCATGCAGAAACGATTCAGTCAGTCCATGAAGCACTCCAGGGCCACACAAGACACAAGTTAATTAAACGAACTCACTCTAGCCTCCTGCTGCGACGAAGACTAGTAAAACACACTGTTTGGTCCTAGCTACTAGTTCGTTTTAGTGGGTAGGAAGGAAAGAAGACTTGGAAAGGAAACGAGAAAAAAAAATATGGATGGGGAGGAGCGGCAGATGCTGTATTGCGCTGACCAGAGGGTCACAATCGCATCGCAACCTATTCAATTGTTGCGGTCAAGTCCGACAGTGGACACAACAAAAGATTAACAGAGCCCAGGACTCTCTATCATCATGCAGATGCAGATGCAGATGCAACCAGCAGTGTTTAATTAGGCAGTTGATGGACAGGTATATCAACGTGCTGTGAGTCATCAGCAAGGCCTTCTTCCATTTGAGAACTGAGAAAGCTTCAGTTCAGTTGTCTGACCCACTGACGAGCGAGCGTCTAGAAGCTGCATGCTGCAGCCGCAAACGTTGCCTGTTCCAACTAGTCAAATTATGTCAAGGATATATATAAATCACACGAATTCAGCAGCCTGTTCGTTTGCTCGTAAACGATCATAAATTTTCAACCGAGAACAGTGTTTTTCTCTCACACCAAACCAGTCAGCAGTAAATAATCCACGATACGATACGGCCTCCCGAGCAGGCGGCAGTTTCACATATAGGAAGTGAGAGCTACAGTGGACAAACATGTTTTTTTTTCTCGGCATCGCTAATCCCGACAAATTAAAGACAAGGAAAGGCAGCCAAGTAGGGAAACTACAGGAATGGGACGCCTGCATGTTCCAACTAGTCTACCTACTGTGCTGATGATAGTGGTAGTAGTAGTATCACGAGCTAGCAGTGGAACAGGATTGGACAAGCATGTGATGGCCTTGTGCTTGCTGCCTGTCTCTCTTTCAGCAGCAGCAGCCCGCGAATCCTTACTTACTGTTGTGCTGTGCTTGTGCCATCACTCTCTCATAGTACTGCTACTGAACAACTTTGATCAAAACCAGATCAAACTATTTACCTTATATACTCCAGATTTGTCTTTAATCAATATCAGATCAAACCGTTTAGTGCATACTCCTTCCTAAAAGTCATATATATGGTTTTTTGTCTTTAAATGCTACTACTTTTTTAACCACAGATTTATCAAATATTATCAACCATTTAGCACGTAAAGAAAATACATAAGAGTTGCTACATCTTTTGGTCCTTCCTAAAAAAAATAACATTATAATGTTGTCTGCTAGTTTAGATTCAGCTTCAGTATTGTCGGGTATCGATATTAGGGATACCCAAAGCAAAAAAGTTAGCGTCCACGCTGACTTCCTCGGATGGAGCAAGACGTATTAAGGCCATGTTCGCTTATCTTATAATTCGTACTTTTCAGCTTTTTTCAGCCGGAACAATGTTTTTCTCTCACAACGAATCAGCCGGAACAGTGTTTTGGTTTGTTTTTTCAACGAAGCGAACGGGGCCTAAAAGGTCTCGTCCGATCCAAGGCCGCGGGCTCGGGGTCGGGCTCCGTCTCGTCCGACCCCAAGGACGCGAGTTTCGTCTCGCCTAAGGCCGTGGGCTCCGTCTCGCCTGACCACAAGGCCGCGGTTTCCGTCTCGCCCAAGGCCGCGGGCTCCGTATCGCCCAACCCCTTGGGTGCGGGCTCCGTCTCGCCCGACCCCAAGGCCACGGTTTCCGTTCTCGCCCAAGGCCGCTGGCTCCGTCTCACCCGACCCCTTGGGTGTGGGCTCCGTCTCGCCCGGTCCCAAGGACGCGGTTTCCGTCTCGCCCAAGGCCGCGGGCTCCGTCTCGTCCGACCCCTTGGATACGGGCTCCGTCTCGCCTGACCCCAATGACGCGGTTTTCATCTCGTCCAACCAGGACCCATACCGCTGCCAACCACTTCAGGTCCAAGCGTATGGGCCTAGGTCAAAACTCTGACATCGGGGAAGAGACTGGCACGCCTCGATGTAACTCGTGGCCATAACGGGCCAACCTGGGTATTCACATCAAGAACAGTGTCGGGCGTGCCGGTGCTGTTCTGCCTAACCCTCGTACGGACGCTGACAAGCGCGTCAGTTCACCACGACGTCCGCCGAGACGGAGTGGAACGCCATGACCGACAGATGACGCCTGCGCATGGCGTTCATGACGAATAGGGCCACGACATGGAGCCATCCCTATTGACATCTACAGGATCAGCGGGACCTGCATGAAGGAGAAGAAGGACCTGGCGACTCTGGAAGCCTTCTTCCCTCTCTCTCTCTCTCGTTCCTCTCCTCTTCCTCTGCTGTAACCCACGCTTTCCCTTCGCCTATAAAAGGAGAAGCGGGGCACCCCATGAAAAAGAGGGATGGAGATCTGCACGAAATCAGAGCACAACATGAGCACACGGCTGAGCAGCAAGCTTATGCGGAGCTCGAGTGAGAGATAGAGCGCCACAGAGATGGTGGGCGCGCGTGCGCTGTGTCCCACGATGTGAACCGAAGGATCATCGAGGACGACGAAGCCCTCCCACACTTCACCCGGGCAAACCAGAACATCATTGCTGCGGCGGCCTTGCTCCGAGGGCTTCCGGAGCCTGCGATACCCGAGGATCGTTGGGCCCATCGTGATATTCCAATGCTACTCAAGCGTGCGGCGGCGTAGCAAGTCGAGAGCTCATTGTCCCGACAACGCGAGCTCGGCACCAGCCAGCGCACGCCATTAGAGCGACCCGACAGGGATGTGTCAGTCCACTAGGTGCAGCAAGGCGGTAGGTCGCGTGCCACGGTCCCGGTGAATGAATGTCTTGTCCTCCACCGTGACGCGCGTGACACCCTCGATGCCCGTAGGCGTGCCCACGGCGATGCAACGGAGGAGGCTAGCCATGGCTACCACCCTCATCATGGCGGATGCTACGACAACGGCGAGGATTGAAGCCTGAGCCCTGTCTTACCAAGACCTTAGACTTTTAGCCGACACATCCTCAATGTCATCTTCCCACCGCGGTACCGACCACCAACCAACATCCCAAAATACTCTGAGGAAATGAACCCTGGACTATGGCTTGAGGATTATTGACTTGCTTGCCAAGTCGGTGGAGCGGATAGTGATGATTTCATTATCTGTAACATTTCATTGTTCCTGGCCGATTCGGCGCGAATGTGGTTGGAACACCTTTCGCCCAACCGAATCCAATGTTGGGCGGACCTAAATGAGATCTTCATAGGAAACTTTCAGGGTACATACGCGTGTCCTGGGAACCCATAGGATCTCAAAAACTACCGATAGAAGTCTAAGGAAACTCTTTGTGGGTATATCCGGTGCTTCTCCCGGCAGTGTAATGAGCTGCCCAACGTCGTCGATGCCGACATCATAGGAGCTTTCCTATCTAGGACCACCTGCGAGTCCCTGGTTCACAAGCTGGGACGTAAGGGCCCGCGAACCACCAAGGAGCTCCTCGGTATTGCCACCAGCCACGCCTCGGGCAAGGTGGCGGTCGGGGCAATTTTTGACCGCCCCAAGGTCGAGGCAAAGCAGGACAAGGATGCCAGCGAAGGTGCCTCCAACCGCCCCAACAAGAAGAACAAGCAGCGGCGCGAGGGCTTTCTCGTGGCTACTCCGACCGTAAGGGGGTCGAAAGCCCACCGAGGGTACCCTAGACCACTTTGAGAAGCTGCTCGAAGGGCCATGTCTGAACCATGCTTTCCCCATCAAGCACATGTATAAGGACTACGTCCTCATAAAGCAGTTCTTGTTTGGAGGCTCCAACAAGGGGATTCATTTCATATGCCCCTTGGACAACCATCAAGTCCCAAGTGCTGGCTGATTTCATTGCAGAGTGGACCGAGGTCCAAATATCGCCAGCAGTCATCGACCAAGAGTATTGAACGATGTACTTTGATGGATCACTGATGAATAAAGGCGTCGGCGTGGGGCTGGTCTTCGTTTCGCCCCTCAAGGTACGCATGAGGTACATGGTTCGCATCCATTTTCCCTCCTCCAACAATGTGGCTGAGTATGAGGCACTCATAAATGGCCTACGCATCACCATCGAGTTGGGTATCCGATAGCTTGACGTCCGAGGCAACTCCCAGCTAGTCATTGACCAAGTCATGAAGAAATTAAGTTACCACAATGCCAAGATGGCTGCGTATTGCCGAGAAGTCCGCTAGCTGGAGGACAAGTTCGATGGTATCAAGCTCAATCACATCCTGAGGCGTCTCAACAAGGTGGCCGACGCGCTGGTGAAAACGGCATCTGGCCAAGACCTTTGCCGATGGGCATCTATGCCAGCGATCAGTACAAGCCCTTGGTCTGCTATGAGGAGCCAAAATAGACCGGTGATGGGCCACCTGCCCTAGGCTCAGGGGCTAACCAGCCAGTGGCTCCATCTAACCCTGAAGTAATGGAGCTTGACGAGGATCCAGCGATAGAGCTCGACACTCTAGCCGACTGGAGGACGCCTTACCTCAACTACCTCCTCCATGAGGCGCTGTCAACGGACAAAACAGAGGCTCGATGGCTCGTGCATCGCGTCAAGTCCTTTGTCCTTATTGAGGGCGAGCTCTACAGGCGAAGCCATACTGGGGTCCTATAGCACTGCATCCCCATCGAATAAGGAAAGCGGTTGCTGAGTGATATCCACAGTGGGGTCTGCGGGCACCATGCCGCACCTAGGACCCTAGTCGAAAACATGTACCGACAAGGCTTCTACTAGCCGACCGTAGTAGCCAACGCTGAACAGATTGTGCGCACCTATGAAGGGTGTTAATACTATGCTTGGCAGACCCACCTACCGGCCCAAGCACTCTAGACAATCTTCATCACATGGCCATTTGTGGTCTAGGGGCTTGATCTGGTTGGACCTCTCAAGAGGGCACCTAGGGGCTATACGCACTTGCTTGTCACCATAAACAAGTTGACAAAGTGGATAGAGGCTCGACCAATCTCCACGATCAAGTCCAAGCAAGCCGTGTTGTTCTTCCTTGATATCGATCGTCGCTTGGAGTCCTGAACTCCATTATCATCGACAATGGCATGTAGTTCATTGGGAAGAAGTTCATATGATTCTATGATGAATACCACATCCGCGTTGATTGGGCTGCCGTGGCACACCCTCGCATTAACGGGTAGGTCGAGCGAGCAAACAGCATGGTCCTATAAGGCCTCAAGCCTAGGATCTTCAACTGGTTGAACAAGTTTAGCGGACGATGGGTCATGGAGCTTCCTGCGGTGCTCTAGAGCCTGAGGACGATAGCCAGTCAGGCCACCGGCTACACAACATTTTTCATGGTCACAGTTCCAAGGCTATCCTCCTGACCGATCTCGACTATGGAGCTCCAAGGGTCAAGGTGTATGATGAATAAGGAGCTGAGGCATCCCTCAAGGAAGCCATGGACCAGCTAGATGAAGCACATGATGTTGCCCTCCTCCGCTCAGCCATGTACCAGCAAGCATTGTGCCGGTACCACAACCGTCGAGTGTGGGGTCGGGCCTTCAACATCGGGGATCTGGTGCTCTGCCTCGCCCAGAGCAACAAGAACCACCATAAGCTCTCTCTATTATGGGAGGGACCATACGTCATCACAGAGGTGCTCTAACCAGGCACCTATAACCTCAGGGCCATCGACGGTGAAGTCTTCGTCAATGCCTGGAACATCGACCAGCTACGTCACTTTTACCTTTAAATCTACGCATGCTTTCTCTTATTGGTTTTGCTATTGACTCCTCAATCTTTAGTGACACCTGACCTCAGCAACGGTAAGCGGCTTAGGACCATCGACGTTGAAGTCTTTGTCAATGCCTAAAACATCGAATAGCTACGTTGCTTTTACCCTTAAATCTATGCATGCTTTCTCTTATCAATTTCGCTATCGACTCCTCAATCTTTAGTGACACCCAACCCCAGCAACGCCAAGGGGCTCAGGACCATCAACGATGAAGTCTTTGTCAATGCCTAGAACATTGAACAGCTACATCACTTTTACCCTTAATTTATGCACGCCTTCTCTTATCAGTTTTGCTATCAACTCCTTAGTCTTTAGTGACGCCTAACCCCAGCAACGACAGGGGGTCGGGCCTCACTTGGGGGCTAATAAGAGCATATCTATCCGATAGACATTCTCTATGTTTGACCCTTTCTCAAGTTAAGACCTAGAAGCGAGGGTTGCAGAAACAAACGCTAAGTAAAACTGGTCAGAATGCAAGAAACCTACGCCCCAGCGGCTACAACATTTTTGCTCACTAGTGTGATTAGAGTTTTTTGCCCGCACCCTGAGCTTTTTAGCCTTAACTATGAAAAGAGTCAGAACACATTAAAGAGTATATCTACCCAGCAAACATTCTCTGTGCCTGACCCTTTTTCACGTTAAAACCTAGAAGCGAGGGTTGCAGAAACAAACGCTGAGTAAAACTGGTCAGACCGTAAGAAACCTATGCCCCAGCGGCTACGACGTTTTTGCTCACCATCGTGATCAGAGTGTTTTGCCCACACCCCGAGCTTTTTAGCCATAACTACGGAAAAAGTCAGAATGCATTACCCTTTTTATACAAAAAGGGGAGAAGAGCTAAAAATTTGTTTAGCCATAACAAAATTTAAGAGCTTGTCTACTTATTATAAGTTCGCCGCCTGCCTTATCTACCTAACAAATTTCTTAGGGGGATGATCTCATCCTCTATCTCCACAGGTAAGTCCTATGCCAGAGGGGCCACCTCCTTGATGTCGTCTAGCTCAGAGCGAGAACCATCATAGGCAAGGTGGGTTACGGAGCTAAAAACGCTCCTACAGCCCATTTAAGCCTAGGAGTTCAAAGGTTGGCCCTCCGACGAGTTCATAGCTGCTCCGGAGTGCCCTTAGAGTGAGAGGTGGAAAGGGATGGGCCCACTAGAAGCTAGTACCTGGGCGCATGAGCGCCACGGGCATCTTGGCTCATGTTCGAGTCTTGGTCGATTCCCATTCCATGGTTTTTCCTCGAAGAAAGGCAACAAGCCCATGGGACCGGTTGAACGGACCCGAAAACTATATGGATTGGCCATTAAGAATCTAGAGTCGGTCACCAATTAACCCATGTCGGATCCCACCAATGGGAAGCCGAAGCCCCGCTCCGACTAGCCTATTAATAGCTCATCAAGCACCATGTTTCGTCCATCGAGGAAAAACATGGCATGGCTCAGCCCTTCCATTTTATCAAAAAAACGCTTGAGGGGTGACAATCACAAAGATGAGCCAACCCTCGACCAGACCCCTGCAATGTGCGGGGGCTCGAGGAAAGTTGGACTCGCAAGGAGACTGAATGTATGGTCGTGGGACGATGGCTCGGATCCTAGGGAGGGGTACGTCTCTTCAATCTTTAGTAAAACCTGACCCCAACAACGGCAAGGGGTTGGGCCTCACTCGAAGGCTCATAAGGGTATATATATCCTTTCTAAAACAGTCACCGTGCCCGACCCTTTCTCACATTTAACACCTAGAGGCAAGGTTTGTGAAAATGAACGCTGAGTAAAACTGGTTGGACTACAAGAAACCTACGCCCCAACAGTTACGACACTCTTGATTACCAGCGTAATTAGAGTTTCTCGCCCACACCTCGAGCTCTATGGTCTCAACAACAGAAAGGGTCAGAACGCATTAACCCTTTTTGAAACAGTCACCATGCCTGACCCATTCTCACGTTAAAAACCTAGAGGCAAGGTTTGTGGAAACAAACGCTAAGTAAAACTGGTCGGACTGTAAGAAACCTATGCCCCAGTGGCTACGACACTCTTGCTTACGAGTGTGATCAAAGTTTCTTACCCGCACCTCGAGCTCTATAGTCTTAACAACAGGAAGGGTTAGAGCGCTTTAACCCTTTTTACACATAAAAAGGGAGAAAGAACAAATTTGTTTAACTGAAACAAAAAAACAAGATTGTTTAGATGAAATAGAAGGGTTGGAACTTGTCCACTTATTACAAATATGTCGCCTGACCTATCTAAGCAAACTAATCCCTCAGGGGGATGATTTCATCTTCTATCTTGGCAGAAAGGTCATGCGCTAGGGGGCCACCTCCTTCTCAATGTCGTCTGGCTCGGCGTCGATATAGTCGGGCATAAAGCCTTGGCTCATCGTCGCCAGATCGATGTTCTTGAAATAAGAACGGGCGATCACGAACAATCAGTGAATGCCAAAGGGAAGCGTGCCCCTTGCCATATCACGTGCTCGGTCCATGATCCCAGTGGCATAAACCGTGAGCGAGCTTGTCTCCTGCTCTGGGGCCCGCTCAAGCTCGTTGTAGATCAGCTAGACGGTAACGCGTAGCTTGTCATGTTCGTTGCTCTCCTTCTGGAGGGTGTCCTTCACCTCGCTAAGCTCCTTCTCTAGGCCGTGGCTCTTCACCACCTCCGCCACGAGCTTGTTGTCAAGACCTGCCCAAGTCACGTACTGACCATGTCAAAAGGCTTACTATGGATTCTAGGAAGAAAGACAACAAGGGAAACCAGAGACTTACCATCCACGTCACCCGAAGCCTACACACCTCATTGTGTTGTCAGGGTCACATTGGCCTCTAGGCGTCGGACTTCTTCTTGCACTAATCGGCCTCTATGGTAAGCCCGGCAGACATGCCCTCGGCTGCAACCTTCAGGTCCCTCTGCCCTCTAAGCTCACCCTCAAGGTGGTCGATCGCTGCTGAGCGACGGCGCGCTCTTGGCAAGCCTGCACAGTACTCGTGCGGAGATCCTCTATGGCTTGAAGCAAATCATCCGCTCCTTTCATAGCCTTTTGCTTCCACGGCGTCCATGCACACCCTGCTCCGATTAGGGCTGCGAGCTTCTCCTCAGCCTCACATGCATCATCACGAGCGTCCTTCCTTGACCTAGAGGTCAGCCTTCTCCCGAGTGGCAAGGGCAAGCTCAGTCACCTCTTGATAGGCTACAATGAGCTGTGCGGCTAGCCCCTCACTCTGCCATGTCTCCTCAGCAAGGAACTGTGACTTCTCCTGGCTGCAAGCCATAAGGATCTATGAAGAAGACAAGACTTAGAGGCGCGAAAAAAGAACATGGGTGTTGGAAGCATGGCCATATCATACCTAGCCAACCAGGGCAACAATGTCATGCATCGAGCTTAGCATAGTGGTCAGGGCACGAACTACGTCCCTAACCTCCATGTGGACGCTCCCCTATTCCCTCTCCCCTACTGCTTCATCGAGGGTGACCACCCAGACCAGAGATGGGACATCCCCGCACTGACCTCAAGAGGCGCTGACCTCTCTTATGGTGGCAGCTCCTCCAGAGTGGCTCCTCTAGTGATAGAGGGGGTGGGTGATGCGGACACAAAGGCCTGCCCTATCGCCACATCCACGAGGGATGCCTTGGGTGCACCCCTTTTTGTCTGCCCCACCATGGACATGGCCACCTGTACGGATGATGGCTCCAGCTATGCCACCTCCACCCATGATGTCAAGGACACGATTGGCCATGCCGCGCTCACCATGGTGCCACGGACGAGCCCTCCTTCACCTACTCTCCCATGGATGCAGCCATCGACTGCGCCTCCCCGGTCAATGTTGTGGCCACCCCAACACCACTCGCTCTCACCATCGGCATGGTGCCAGCTGGCTCCTAGCATGCTTGCTAGAGGAGGATCTTTTTTAGAGCAAGCCGTAGGGGGCTCCCACGTTCTCTGATGCTACAAGGGACATGGTGGTCAGTTCGTTGCAAAAGTTCGTTAAGACAAAAAGATGAAAAAGCTCTTGACTTACCTTGACACCATCATACGAGGAAGTTTTGGGGCCGGCTTGCCCAACCCCGGCAGCTCCTCATTGGCACGTTGCCACTTCAAGCCCTCCCTCATCTTAGAGGGCTCGGACAAATCAGAACGGCCACCTCCCGCCGACTCCGAAGGCGACACCAAGGGCTCGGACGGAGCAGGGTGACCTTTTTCTACTAGCTCTAGGGCCACCATCGAAGGTCTAGATGAGGCAAGGTGTCCTAACTTCACCAATTCTGAGGCCGCCATTGAAGGTCCGAATAGGGTAGGGCGGTTTGATTCCGCCAGCTCCGAGGGCACGTCCTCCCCCTCCTGCCTCATGACATGCCATGGGAAGGGCCCCACCTATAGCGAAGGCGGGTCCTTGTCCTTGGTGGCTAGATCATCCCATGGGATGGGTGACATGGAGCCATCACCCTCCTCCTCCTCCTCCTCTTCCAGTGAGCCTTGATGCCGCTTCCCTCGCTGCAGCTTCGCTCGCTGCTTTGATCGCCATTTCTTCTCCTCGTCGTCCTTCTTCTTCTTCTTCCTTTGTTCATTTGTGGCATGGTTTGCCACCCTCATGGCCACGTGCTCTAGCAGCAGTGTGATAGAGTTCCAGAAGGCTAACCTCGCTAGTAGCTTGATGAAGCCCGTGTCTGGCCGCATCATGAGATGCTCTAGGATCAGGAACACGACGTCGGCCTCCCCCGTGGCCTCCTTAATGCACTGCGTGACCTCGTTGTCGTGGAGCAGCACCTAGGTGAGCATCATCCCAACGAGCTGCACATCAGGCATCATCCCGTACAATGGGAGAACGTGTGCCATTAGGGGTGCCACCCTTCTCGCATGATACCCCCTCGATGATGCCAGCCCCACGAAGGTCGTGGGTCTTTAGGAATGCAATGGCCTTAAGGAGGTCGCACATCCTCTTCTTCTCCTTGATGGGTGGCCCCCATGGCCATGACTGTGGTACCTCTTCGACCAATCGCCTAGAGAAGATCGGTAAGGGAGCAACAGGATCATTCTTTAGGTAGAACCAATATGAGTGCCACCCCTTGTTGGATCTAGAGAGCTAGTAGGGCATACACTCGGCCACCCACTGCCCCTAAAGGTGGATGCCCATGCATCCCATCGGCACCAAGGTCTCCTAGCCTCTCTCCTTCTTGATCAAGGAGATGGAGAAGAAATATCTCCACAACTCAAAATGGGGCTCGAACCCTAGGTACCCCTTGCACATCGCGATGAAGGCCACGATGTGCTGGATCTCATTAGGGTTCAAGTGCTATAGCTCGATCTAATAGTGGTGCAGCAGACCCTAGAAGAACAGGTGGGTAGGAACCATGAGTCCACGCTCGTGGAAGGGCGCAAAGGCGATGATGTAGCCGTCGGGCGGTGTTAGCGCATCCTCATGGCTGGGCATGAGCCACTCCACCGCATCGTGCTCCCATAGAGAAGACCATGCTTGATGTGGCTCTCCATGCACGCATGGGTAACACCGGAGTGGTACCACGAATCCATGGAGGAGGGAGGCAGCTGCAGAGAAGCAAAGGCGGCGGCGGAGAAGTGGAAGCTACAGGTCTAAGGCTCTGGTGGTGGATTAGCAAGCACGGCAGATCTGAACGACGACGGTGAGAAACAGAGAAGGTAAGGCTGTGGTTTTGGTGTGTAGAAACATGAAGGGGAGGCCACTATTTATAGGACGGAGCAGGGTGAGAAGGCGAATCGTCCGCCTAGATTCAGTGCTCATTGCACCACGTCACGTCACCTCCGTCCAAAGATCGTGCGCACGCTATCTCTGGCCGCGCCCTCAAAGGATATATCGGATGATGGTTCGCCCGTTCAATGGGCCAAGAACCGTTATAGGTAAGGAGGGATACAAAGATAAAAATGCTCCTACGGCCCATTCAGGACCAGGAGTTCGAAGGCTGGCCCACCGACGGGTTCATAGCTGCTCCGGGGCACCCTTAGAGTGAGGGGTGGAAAGGGATGGGCCCACTAGTGGCCAGTACCCAGGTGCACGAGCACCATGGGCATCCCAGCCCATGCTCGAGTCTTGGTCGGTTCCCAGTCCATGGTCTTTCCTCAAAGAAAGGCAATGAGCCCTTAGGACAGGCCAAATGGACCCATGAACTATATGGACTGACCACCAAGAGTCTAGAGTCGGTCACCAGCTGACACATGCTGGACCCCCGCTAATGGGAAGCTAGGGCCCCACTCAGACTAGCCCGTTCACAGCTCACCGAGCACCATGTTTCATCCATCAAGGAAAAACATGGCACGGCTCAGCCCCTCCATTTTATAAAAAACGCTTGAGGGACGACGTCACAAATATGAGCCGACCCTCGACCAAACCCCTACTATGCGCGGGGGCTTGAGGAAAGTTAAACTCATAAGGAGAACAAACATGCGGTCGTAGTACGACGACAGACCGATCGGATCCTAGGGGAGCGAAATCAAGAAAAATCTTTCTGACCTCCTGAATCCTATGGTTACATGCCCCCAAGAAGACCAATCACGACAAAAGGGAACCGCCATCCTACCAAGACACACTGCGGGCTACAAAAAGAAGGCCAAGGCCCTCAGAGTCCTCCCATTTGGAAAAGCCTCCAAGGAGTATTCTACTTCTCCGTAGGCTCAGGGCTACTATCGGGTATTGATATGAGGGATATCCAAAGCAAGAAAGTTAGCGCACATGCTGACTTTCCCGGATAGAGCAAGACATATTAAAAGGTCTCACCCGACACAAGGCCACAAACTCCATCTTGCCTGACCTCGAGGCCGTAGGCTCCGTCTCGCCAGACCCATTGGCCACGAGCTCCGTCTCGCCTAACCCTAAGGATGTGGTTTCCATCTTGCCCAAGGCCGCGGGCTCCGTCTTGCTCGACCCTAAGGCCACGGTTTCTATCTCGCCCAAGGCCGTGGGCTCCGTCTTGCCCAACCCCTTGGGTGCAGGCTCTGTCTCACCTGACCCCAAGGATGTGGTTTCCATCTCGCCCAAGGTTGCGGGCTCCATCTCGCCTGACCCCTTGGGTGCGAGCTCCGTCTCGCCTGACCCTAAGGATGCGGTTTTCGTCTCGCCCAAGGCTGCAGGCTCCGTCTCGCCCAACCCCTTGAGTACGAGCTTCGTCTTGCTCGACCCCAAGGACACAGTTTCTGTCTTGTCCGACTAGGCCCCATACCACTATCAACCACTTCAGGTCCAAGCGTATGGGCCTGGGTCAAAACTCTAACACCAGGGAAGAGACTGGCATGCCTCAATGTAACTCGTGGCCATGACGAGCCATACTGGGTATTCACATCAAGAACAGTGTCAGGCAGCTGGTGCTATTCTGCATAACCCTCATACGGACGTTGACAAGCGTGTCAGTTTACCACGATGTTCGCCGGGACAGAGTGGAACGCCATGACCGGCAGATTTCACCTGCGCATGTCATTCGTGACGAACATGGCCACGACATGGAGCCATCCCTATTGACATCTACAGGATTGGTGGGACCCGCATGAAGGAGAAGAAGGACCGGACGACCCTGGAAGCCTTCTTCTCTCTCTCTTGTTTCTTTCCTTTTCCTCCACTATAACACGTGCTTTTCCTTCGCCTATAAAAAGAGAAGCAGGGCACCCCATGAAAAAGGGGGGTGGAGATCCGCACGAAATCAGAATACAAGAGCACGACATGAGCACACTACTGAGCGACAAGCGAGCTCTCAGCACCTGTTTACTCCTTCTATTAGAGACTTAGGATCCTCTCCCTCTCTCGCATGTTTGTAACTCCTACTGTAAACCAAGTGCCGATAACACAAGCAGCAGTGAACTGGACATAGGTACGTTCCACCCGAACCAGTATAAACCCGTGTGTCCTCCGAGCACACCATCTGAGTTAGACGCGCAAATACAAATTTACTCATCGGTGGTCCAAAAACACCGACAAGTATTGTATCTTAGGGCATGTCTGAGGGCTCCTCCAGAGAAGCTGAAATTTGTGACTCCTCTAAAATGGTTCTGACTCCTTTTAAAAAATGGTTCCTCCTAGTAAATGTTTGGAAGGGCTCCTCTCCTTTGGTCCTTCCTAAAAATAACATTCTAATGTTGTCTGCTAGTTTAGACTCAGCTTTTGTATTGTTTCTTAGCATGTGTCTGAGAGGGCTCCTCCAGAGGAGCTAGAATTTGTGACTCCTCCAAAATGGCTCTGACTCCTTTTTCGTAAAAAATGGTTCCTCCAACTAAACGTTTGGTAGGGCTTCTCCAGAGGAGCTGAAGCCAAAGCCGAAGAGGAGCCCTACTAAATGGGGCCTTAGTACAAAGGAGGTTGTGGGGACAATTATGGCCAGAAAAACCTACAAAAGAACATGAGTTTTCAGTTTTAGTCTACTTTATTACAAACAACTTATAAGTTATACCAAATATGCCCTGGTAATGCTCTAATTAAGACGTATGAAACGGACGGACGCTTCACTCTGCTTGCTCCCGCACCCGGTCCCTCGCTTCCTCCTCCCTTTCGCGCTCGCGCCCCGCACCTACCCCAATGCGCGGCCATGGCTGCCTCCCTAGTCGGCGGTGACGTGCTCCCCCACCCCGGCATCCTCACCTACCAGGAGCGCCCAACGTCCACGGATACAGTGCCCTCTCCCCACCCCAGCGAGATCCATGGAGCACGAGTGAGATCCATGGAGGTGGCGCGCCGGTGTTACAGGGGAGTTGGCAGCTCTACCCCACCCCGGCGTGATGCCCTCCCCACCCTCGACGGTGCCCTCTCTCACCCTGGCGACCAAGCTCCCCCACCCTACCCCGATGGCCGGAATCGACCGGCTAGCCTTCTCCTCCTCTATGTTGCATACGTATGTTTCAGGCATTTCAGATGCATGTTGCATTTGTTTCATATGGATGTTGCAAAAGTAGTTCGCGAGATGTTGCATATGTTGCAATTATTTCAAAGGCATGTTGCAAGTGTATGTGTTTCAGAGGTATGTTTCATCTATGTTTTCCGGATGTATGTTGCAAGTGTGTTTATCTGGATATTGCATATGTTTCACACATACGTTGCATATGTTTTATATGGATGTTTGCGTATGGTTGCAACGATTTTCAAGTGTTTTTCGAGTGTTTCAACTGTCTTCAGACGTATATTGCAACTGTTGTATTTGGATGTTTCAAAAGTAGATCGGGTATTGCATCTCTCCCCACCTTCTGCTGCATCGTCTCTCTCGGCGTCGGTTGGACATCCATACAACGCCGCGGCCAGGTCCTTTCGAAACATAGGCGTCGTGCGCCCTTCCCCTCTTGTCGCTCGGGTGGCGTGGGCCCCGTGTGGAGCGCGAAACGAAGTGTAGCGTGTGGGCGTCCGTTCAAACGTCCGGGCACTATCATTTCCGAATATGCCCTCGTAGCGGACGCTCATCTAACCATCAACAGGTGCTCCTACCGTGGTGTTCTGAGTTTCTGGCCCGTGGGCCGTCGCTGCCCAGCACATTTTAAGCAGGCCTCATTGCAACCCACGCGCGCCTAGTCGCCATATTGCGCCGGGCACCGAGGAATTGAACGACGAGATGACGACGACGACGACGATGACAAGTCAGTTTTTCAGAAGCCTGCTGCACTGCACTGCTCATATGCATCCACCCATGGAGATGGAGGACGGAAGAAAACTTGGCGACTTGTTGGCGTCGATCGGATATAGAGTAGTAGTATAGTTCAATTTGGTGCATGCATGGTCAGTGACTCCTGTAGCAGGCATCGTCGTCGTCACAGTCGCAAACCAGGCCAGTAGTATAGTTCAATTTGGTTACAGTTGCAAACCAGGCCAGCAGAAGAAATATATATGGCACTTGGCAGGACCCGGCAGGAGACCCAAACCTAAAATGGGTCTCCAACACAATATCTATAGCCTTCAACAGAGTACCTGTATAAAATATCAATTTTAGGTGTCAGGAGAGGTATAACCCAAATCTGAGTATCCTCTCTCCTCGAGATCCATTTGCAGAAATAGTTTTTTTTATTCTTATTATTGGAGAAGACAAAAAATGAATATTGAACCTTTTACCTATAGCGTTACCTAAACATGAAATAAGTCTTGTATTTTGAGTAACGGTTACCGAGACAGCCTTATTGGCCTCTACTGGATCGGACAAGAAGTTTTTTTCCCTTTATGTCTGAATGGAAGAGGTCGTCGGTGTAAAACGTACTCACTCATTCTACACCTCCCTCCATTTCAAAATATAAATTGTTTTAACTTTTGTGTATATATATAATATCTGAACATAGTAAAAGTTATGTATTTTAAAAGTAAAAATGACTTACAATTTTGATAGGAAAAAAGGAAGCATATTGTAAGTCTTTTTGACTTCAAGATACGTACATATATCGCACTTTCTATGTCAAGATAGATACTCCGTGTATGATTTATATCTAGAGAAGCCAGAATTACTTATAATTTAAAACAAAGAGATAAGCATGCCGACTACTTAACAAAAGAGCTTTACTATAAAAACATGCGGCGTGCAGTAACATTCCGTTGGCTGGCTGGGCCGGACTCTAGGATTAGAACAAGGGTTGACGCCGCCGATTGGCCGGCCGGCCGGCAGCTGAGTGGATCACCGCATGCATGCGTAGTCGTGCATCTCCATCGCTACGCTGGTATCGATTGGACTGGACACGATGATGCATGCATGTATGTCACGCAGGAGGGACACCAGGAGACTGGTGGGGACGTCCACCACATAATAAACTATGCACGCATGCAACCTCGGCCTGGCTACATGATCCTATCGATTCTACATCGACCATGCTGGTGCTGGAAGAGAAGAGAAGAATGCAGAATTGCAGACTGTGCAGAGGCATCATCAGAGAAATCCATGGCCGGAAAGGGACAACCACCAGTTGACCAGCTAGCTCGCTAGCTACTAGCAGGTGAAGAGCATTTTAGCTTTGCTAACTTCCATTCCTCTAATAGGCATATGACTCGATATGGATGGCTAGATAGGTCAAGGCTATATAGTTTGGTAGCTAGGCATCAGTGGGCCGGGAGAATATAGTGGATGGCACTTTCAGAGTGTACTTGCATCGCGCAGCCCATGGTTGGCAGCTCAACTCCTCTCTACACGTTTGAATTCGATCCTATTACCACGCTGCACGACGCGGGAAGCATCAGGCTTCCCAGAACCGTTTCATACTAGTGCCTAGCTTCCTTTTACATGCATGCATGGGAGGATCGAAACCATTTTCCCACTGCCAATAATGTTGTGACGTTAGAGCAACTTATAACAGGGTAACAATAATGGTTGTCTCCTAGTCTCTATTATAATGGACCAATCAAAATTCTATTAGGTCCTCCCGAGAAAACGTTTCCCACTGAGAGCCTCTAACCATTGTGCACCTAGAAAAATATACACAGAAATTCGTCTCCATTAAAATCAAGGGCTAATAAAACATCCAAAGCAAATCCGTCGGCCACTGTTTGATGTGTGATGCCATGCTTCTCACCCCCCGCCGCCCCGCGCCCTCCATCTCACGCCTCGCGATCAGAGACCGCGCACAACTGAAGCATGTAATCATCACCGAGGTAATCATGAGCGAATAAAAAACGCAGTTCGAAACCTGTGGTGCCGCCGCCGCGCCGATCGCCCGTGGCCATCGCGCCGACGCCGCATCCATCGTGCTACCGTCGCGCCGATCGAGTAAACCCTGCTGCCCGACGCCGCACCGATCCAGGGAGGCGAGTGAAGAACCCCGGCGCCGGCCAACATTCGACGAGCTGAGGGTCGATCTCCTACCCTAAATTGAGACGGCATCGTCCAGCTTCGTGCCGGTCAGAGGCGACGGCCGTGTGGATCCCGCTGCCGCTGCCGTAGGGCGGCCATTCCTGCCTACCTTCGTCATCGCATCCAGGTCGCTGACACCATGCATGGTCATGCAGAACGTCACATGCATCCAGATTAATTAACACAAGATGTTTGATAGTTGCCTATATCTATGGAGTCCAAAAAAGGTTCTTCATTATGTCCTTATATATTTCCAACATCTGGATTTTTAGGTTGTCTTGTCTTTCTGTGGACCTTAGTAGTAGGTGTACCACTGTATCAGGTTGTTGCTGTGATGCACTGATTCCCATCAAATTTTGCTTCAATTTCATGTTTATCAGCACGCGCCTCGACGGTGTCTTGGACGGCGGGACTCGACGTCCGGCGCGCCACGAACCACGGCGACAATGGCCATGACCTACTGCACATCCTGTCTGCCTGAGGTCACTTCATCCTGCACCTAGCGGAGAAGCACACTGAGGTAACATAACTTAAGATAATTGCCTGAAGAATGATCAATTTGTAGCTATAATAACTCTATTTCTCTAACAACAGCTATAATAACTCTATTTCTGCCCGCCGCTTCTGCCGGCTGAAGATCCTCGCTGGTACTTCGCAATGTCTACGCTGAGAGATGCATGCGATGCGCTAAGCGATTGAAAGGTCCTTGTTTGGTTTTGGTAATTGAGTGACAACTTAGGTGGACTAATTGTGTTTATGTGAGATACACAGGTGATTAGTCCACAGGTACATGTGTATGAGCAACATATGCCATGGAGGTGAAAATGGCTTGGAGATGTTGCAAAGCTCACACATGTGATGATGAAGGAGCTTATTGCACATGAGACATGACATTGAGTCATGTGATCAAGGTGGAGAAGATCAAGACAAGACTTGGCTTGATGGACCGGTTGCAAGCATGAAGGGCAAGTCGAAGGCTTTGGAGTGATGGACCGCGTGGCGGTGAAGCTTGAGCAAGACTTGGCGCCGATGGACGATGGCAACGGTGAAGAGCAAGTAGAGTCAAGATCGATGAACCAATATGATCATGTGATGATATGAAGTGGATCATATCATTGTTGATCGTGTTGGTGCATGTGTTGCATCGACATTGAAGGAGATGGAATGGAATGCGCAAGGCAAAGGTATAACCTAGGGCATTTCATTTCACTGGTCATAGGTGTATAGAGAAGTTTATGACCGGGTTTAGGATAGATGGCCGTACTATCAAGAGGGGCAAACTTGTTTGCATATCGGTCATCTAGTGCCACTCGAGTGATCTAACTTTGCATTGTCGCTAGGATCGAGTGGCGTGGCAAGTTGAGTGGCTAACATCCTTTGAGAAATGATTGTGAAAATGCTAACACACTTACACATAGTGGGCGCTTTCGGGAAAATGAAATGCCTATTTTCTATTGCGCCGGATGCAAATTCTTGTGGTTAGCACACTTGAGCAAGGGTGAAGAGAATGGAGAAGATGCTGGCGTCGGTCAACTGATCGGACGCTGGATCTGAATGCACCGGACGCTGGAAGGCTGCGTCCGGTCAGGCTGATGTACGGTGACGCAGTAGCTGGAGTGTGACTGGACGCTGGCTGCATCCGATCGCGTTCGACCGGACGCGTCCGGTCATGCTCGGGAGCTTACTGGAAACGACCGGACGCTGGGGGTTCAGCGTCCGGTCAGTTGAAGCTGCTGCGTCCGGTCAAGTCAAGTGACCATTAGAATCAGGACACGTGGTTGTCTGCGAGCGACCGGACGCTGAGGTCCAGCGTCTGGTCAACACGACCGGAGCGTCCGGTCGGCCCGACCGTTGCCCAGTGAAGGGGTAACGGCTAGTTTAGCCCTTGGGGCTATAAATAGAAGTGGCCTTCGGCCATGGCTGGTGCTGAGCACCTTGGGGGACTTTGTGTCCATGCTTGAGAGTGCTTGGGAGCCCTCCATCACACATATACTTAATAGTGATCATTCGATTGTGTGAGTGAGCGATTCTAGTGCGATTGCATCGTGAGGTTGCATCGAGTGGCACTAGGTGATCGAGTTGCAAGCCGGTGGTGCTTGTTACTCTTGGAGGTTGCCACCTCCTAGACGGCTTGGTGGTGGTCTCCGTCGAAGCGCGCAAGAAGCTTGTGCGGCGCTCCGGAGAAGTGCTTGTGAGGGGCATTGTGCTCGCCCCACGGGAGCCACGAAGAGCAACTCTAGTAAAAGCGTGTCATTGAGCTACCCTCACTCAAGGGGTTGGTTCTTGCGGCGCCTGACATGCGGGCTTAGCGGGTGATGCTAATTAGCCGCCGAACCACCAAGTGAGCGGTCGACACAACGGGGACTAGCGTATTGGCAAACATGTGAACCTCGGGAGAAAAATCATCGTGTCAACCTTGTTCTTCCCGTTGGTTTGCATCCCCGTTACACAAGCTTGCGTTTACATTCATATACATTAAGCTTGTGTTGTTGCTCTTGTAATTAGATAGCTTGTGTAGCTTGCTAATTACCTTCTTGCTTGTGTAGCATAGAAGTAGCTCCCTTGCGTGGCTAATTTGGTTTTAGTAACCTTGTTAGTCACATTGCTTAGTTTGTGTAGCTAAGTATTTGCGCTCTCTAATTAGGCATTGGTTGCCTTGTTATTGAGCATTGCTAGTGAGCTTAGTTAGCTTTGTGCTTTTGCTTACTAGCATGTGTAGGAGCTCCCTTGTTGCTTAAAGTACTAGTGGCATAGGTTTGTGTAACCTTGCTCCTAGAATTGTTTAGGAGAGCTCTAGCTAGCCCGGCACCTTTATTGCATAATTGTTATCTTTGCAAGGTGCTAGTGAACATATATAGTGGGGTATAGTCTTGGCTAGACCAATAGTTTTTAATTCCGCATTTGTTTCGGTTAGCCGACGCGATTAAGTTTTAGAAAAGACTATTCACCCCCCCTCTAGTCGCCATCTCGACCCTTCAGCGATATCACCAACATCGCATGTATGCTTTCATTATGTATATACAACACTTTTGGGGTGTCTTCCTGATTTCCTATATATATCCAAACGCCACTTTAGATGAGGCCTCGCTGAAGAGGGAGGAAAGAAACATGCAACAACGGATTCGTCGAGCTGAGATGTCCAGTGAACAAACAGAACAGATGAAGAGGAAACAATGTGAGTACCAGCGTGACTACCGAGCACTTCCTGTGCTTTGACTAAAACAGTGCCCACATCATCACCAACGGGTATTTAATTTCTTCGATACTTACATTTACACCATTAACCCTGATGATTAATCCCATCCCATGGTCAACCGTTGTGCAAACCAATCATATAAAATGACGCAAATGCAAACCGAGGTGAGGCCATAGACTGCCTACGCAGAAATCATAGCCATGCTGGCATTGCTAACACGACCATAACAGACCATGGGATACTTCGAGTTATTTGTAACTTTCTTTATCTCTACTATAATAAAACCAACTTTTGTACAACTGACAAAAATATATGCAGGTACTAATCATTCCAAGATGGACTAAAACATGCCAATTATATTGGACAAGGAAAATATCACACCAGATGCACATGGGAATGATATTAATGTTGGCATTGGCACAGCGACCACAGACACAGGTACACTTCGAGTTTATTAATTAAGTATTAGTATCTTTCTTTATTTCTATATAATAAAACCAAGTCATGTTTAAGGAATGTTTTGACAGCTTCCCTGAAGATCTCCAAGTCATGTTTAAGGACTTAGGCAGAATGTAACTTAGATGGTTAATGCGACAAATACCTTTATCATGCCTTCTTATGCAAAATTGTTTCCCGGATTGTATACATGCTCAAAATACAAATTGTGTAAAAGTTGAACTATGGAAAAAAATCATTGTTCGGTTGTTTTCATATGCATCCCAAAGATAAAGCCGTGGCGGTAGCACGGGCATTATACTAGTCACTCCAAAGAGAGAGAGAGAGAGAGAGAAGAAACCCTAGAGATAACAAATATAAGTTCATATATATTTGTCTTAGGTCATCAGCTGTTTTTTTTACTTTAACCATGATATACCTAATATTAAAATAAATAGACATTCTTCTTCTGTCTTTTCTATAAGTCTCGCTTCCCACAGCAGGAACAAAATGTTTATGTCTCGTACTACAAAATTTGCTATCGTGAACAAAAGTTAAAGAACGGCAAACAAGAATCAAAATGTTACCATGTACTCCCTCCATCCCTCTCCAAATGAACTTTTATGAGATAATATATCTAGGTGGGGATCTTCTCCCCCCTCCCCCCTAGTTTCTCTAAAAAAGAATAGTCATGTTACCTTTTGAAAAGAGGAATCAACATAATACATGTTTCAAAAGAGAATTGTAGTACGAAACATGTCAATCTAAAAGACAAATCAATTAGAAAATAGCATTAATCATAAAAGAATTGCAAGGAAAGTTATTACCAAAAGGTTTAGTTAGACCCTTTACCAAATAAGCCCTCCTAACATCATCTCTAGCATCCGGATGGAATTGATCCATTGCTACATGCATGAAGGCATATAAATCAAAAAACAAGATGAACATCTGGGTTAGAAACCATTAGTTCCTTAGACATCATGCTCATGTGATTATGGTTCTTGATGTTCAACACCTTGTACTGTTTCTAGTAGATCTAGCTTTAAATCCCCTAGCTTGTCTCGAGTGCTTGAGCCTGAGTTACTATACCACTTGTTGAATTTCTACAAGTACTAAAGAAGCTTTTCAAATCTACATTATCATTGAATCGAATTAACTAGTCATTAATCAATCTCTACATGTTTAATTGACTAACAAGTAATCAAACCACAAATTTGCAATGGCTTAATAACAAACACTTCTTACTTAGCGGAGCTGGAGCTACCAGTCTACTTGTAGTGTTGCTGTTTGACCCAACATCGACTCCTACCGTCTTACTTGCCTAGATTGGAATTATTTGAATCTTATATGGTCTCCTTTCGGTGTTTATTTACTAGTATATGATCTCACTATCTCACTACAGCAGCCACACGCTTTGCCGAGTGCCCCATGCACTCGGCAAAGGCACCCATGCACTTGGCAAATCCTTTGTCGAGTGTAACACTCGACAAAGAGGCTCCGTCGAACCTTTTCACGGTAAAGCCTGCTTTGCCAAGTGTCAAATCTCGGGCACTCGGCAAAGGCTTTGCCGAGTGTCAAGCTGGCACTCGGCAAAGGATTGACGGCCATTGGCTGACGGCTCACGCCGTCTTAATTTTTTTTTAATTTCTTTGCCGAGTGCAACACTCGGCAAAGAATTTTCTTTTTTTTTCAAAATTCTTTGCCGAGTGCCATAGTGCCGAGGCACTCGGCAAAGCCTGTTTTTATTTTTTTTTTAAAATTTTCTTTGCCGAGTGCCACTGCCAAGGCACTCGGCAAAGCATTTTTTATTTATTTTTTATTTTTCTTTGCCGAGTGCAATGGCCATTGCACTCGGCAAATCTAGGAAATTGCTGCTACTATTTTCCCAGCTTTGCCGAGTGCAATGGTCATTGCACTTGGCAAAGCCACAACAATTTTTTTTTTGTTTTTTGCTTTTCCATGTAAACAACAGTGCATATATATATATATTAGAAACCACAATTCAACACAATATATCAGAAACCACATATATATATATATCACAAACGACCAATTATGTTCGAAATCCACAATATATTACAAACCACAAGTTCAAAGTTCACAAGTTCAATACATAAAGGCATGCCTACATAAAACCGACTCCGGAAGCGGCTCACGGCGAATGTGAGGGTTGCAACGCCCCAACTTGCGATGCCGGCGACCCTCCGAGATGGTTCGACGCCACCCCCAATTGATGCTGCACAAAAGAGAAGAGATTGCACGTGAGTGACAAGATAAAAATGTAAGCAGTTTAAAGAAAAGTTGAAAATTTCGGTAGCACCTCCCCTGCACGGGGAGGTTTCCAAAACCTGCAAGAAAAACGTCAGCATGAAGGCCGACAACCACATTTCCAGCACGAAGGCCGACACATCAACAAACCCGGCATGAAGGCCCACACATCAACAAATCCGGCACGAAGGCCATCACTAGGTTTGACACTAAGCATGAGCATAGAAAGTAAAGCATCCGTACTCATACTCACCGGAGTAGAATCTGGATGATATGGTGGTGTTGGTGGTGGTGGTGCAAGCAGGTTGGCTGGGATCTCCCAACCTTGTTGTAGCCCAAGTTGTTGCATGAACTAGAGCAAACCTGCTTGCTGGGCCTCCAAAGCTTGTAGCCTCTGACGCTCGGCCTCCCGCTCGACCCGCTCAGCCTCCCGCTCAGCCAGCTGGGCCTCCTACTGGGACCAAAGTTGCTACAGCTTAGCCTGCAACATTTGACACCAATGTTTCAATAATGCATAGCTAAGGAATGTAAATGACAAAGAATGATGAATGAAACTGGAATACTTACCTGGAGTGCCACCACCGATGACGGCCGTTGCCTTATGGGCACGCTAGAGCTCGTGCTCGCTGCTCGGAGGCGGTGGAGAGGAGGAGTAGAGCCCGTGTCGAGGATGCCATCGCCAATCCAGAAACACACATGCTTCTTGCCTTCCCCCACCCTCATCACGAGCTCAGGATCAAGGCGCTCCTCGGTCCTTGGATCGTAGTCGGGCCCATGGACTGACCTTGCCACCTCCGTGTAAGAAGTGAGGCGGGTGTGGACGCTGGAGTTGGTGTACGCCTCTGGGCCCACAACCGGGTTGTACTCGATGTTGGACTTTGTCGGGCCCATGTGGGCCAGAGCATACGCCATGAGTTGGCCAATTGGCTGGCCACCGTGTGCCGCCGACTGCGAGAAAGACAACAACATGTGGTAAGAAATAATGCAAAACTAAGCGCGGCTAGATAAGACAAATGGTGGAGACTTACATATGTCTTCGCATACTTGCTGAGGCTGGCACTGCCCTAATGGTGAGGTACACCTAGCATCATCATACGGTGCTCGCTTTTCTCTTGGTGCGCCCTCTGCCAGTCCGCGTCCAACCATTTGTCCACTATAGCAGCCCAGCAATCGGGGTGGGTGGCGCACCAGATTGGAATCACCTACAAGCCATCATAAGATCAAATTAGGCATAGTTAATCTCAGAAGAAATCAATAGGAGATGTTTTCTATTTACCTGTAGGTACTGCTCCCTGGTAAGAACCTATGTCTCCCTTCTTGCCTATGTCTTGTTGATTCTTCTGTTATGGAAGGTGGCGTTGTAGTCTCTGTGCGCCTGGAGACGGGCCTCGTAATACAAGTCCAAAACACGCCTTTTACAGGAAGCGTAAGCCACCTGATACGCCCTATCCTCCTGTCCCGGCTGGCATCTGAAGAAGTCCTACATAAAGACATGAGGTATCCATTATTTTGTTTAAAGAATGTGCATTGAATGCAATGAATTGAGGGTCGTAGTTCAAGAAAGGCTTACCCACAACTCCTGAATCACCCGATCCGCCAAGTTTCTATGCTCAGTGTCGGTGGTGATGAGGGCGTACTGGTCGAACGAGGGTTGTCCTTTGTCTTGTCAGGAATGTCCATGAGTGTTGCCCAAAGTGCTTTGACGACATTCTTCTCAGTGTGTATTACATCTATGTTATGTGGAAGGAGAAGGTCATCAAAATAGGGAAGCCTCTCCAATCCTGACTTATGAGTCCACATATGTTCCACACCATAGCCCACAAAGCGATCTTTGTTTGGATTATCTTTCTTTGGATTAACTTTCTTTCTTTTACCCTTCTTTGGATTATCTTTATGTGCTAGGACCATGAGAGCATCTATCTGAGCATGAACTTGGCCATCAGTCATCTTCTGAGGTGCAGGGTCGGTCACCGTGACACCTTTCATGAAGTTCTTGGTGTCTTCTCTAAATGGATGGTCAAGAGGGAGGAACTGCCGATGCTTGTCGAACGACAAGAACTTGCCACCCTTCTTCAACCAAATGAACTATAGAGCTGCCTTGCATACCGGGCATGGAAACTTCCCATGGACACACCAGCCGGCGAATATCCCATACGCCAAGAAGTCATGCATGGAGTACAAGTACCAAACATACATTTTGAAGTTCTTTGTAGCTCGGTCGTAAGTCCATACGCCTTCATTCCAAACCTTGATCAATTCATCATAAACCGGCTCCATGTACACACCCATTTTGTTTCCCGAGTGTCTAGGAATTATCAACATCAAGAATATGTTTTGCCATTGAAGTAGGGCCCCGAGGGGAGATTGAGGGGGATACCAAACATGGGCCAACAAGTGCATGGGGCCGACATCATTCCATAAGGATTGAACCCATCCGTTGCCAGTGCAATACGTACATTACGGGCCTCTTCATCTTTGCCACGATGGTTGCCATTAAAGCTTTTCCATGCTTCACCATCTGCTGGATGTACCATCTTGTCAGGATTGTATCGAACGCCATTCTTGTGCCATGTCATCTGTTTTCCGGACTCCTCGGACATGAATAGCCGTTGGAGCCTTGGTATGATCAGAAGGTATCATAGGACTTTCATGGGGATCCCCTCATTCTACTCCTTCTTGCCATCACCTTTGTCTACCTCCACATACCTAGAGGATTTATACTTTGGATAGTACTTTACATCCTTATGATCTTTCCTAAATAGGACGAACAACAATGTATCTGCTCATACGGCATCTTCAGTGCCCGAAGGAGTCTCATTGACTCATACAAGCTGCTCGGCAGATGATGACCTTCCGGAAGCAAATCCCCAATAATTGTCACCATAGCATCGAAGCAGGCTCGAGTCATGTTGTGCTGGGACTTCAACCCTAGTAGGCGCCCAATGGCATCCAGTTGAGAAACCGTTGTCTTCTCATATAGGAACTTCTGTGCTGATTCCAACATGGCCAAGAACGCCTTAGCGCTTGGCTCTGGCTCCTCCTCCTCATCCTCCTGCTCGACCTCCGGAGGTCTTTCAGCGAACATCACATCCTCATAGTCACCTAACCATCCTTCTACCCTGCCATCACCATCAAATGCCTCCAAGCATCGTCTCACGACCTCCTCTCTAGGATGATAGGCTTCACCATGGTACACCCACCAGGTATAGTTTGGCATAAATCTAAATGTGCAAAGATGCTTCATCATGACTTCCCTTGTTTTTCTTTTCTTGTTTTCACAATTGCTGCAGGGACAGAACGTGTCTCTCGCTCCCTTATCTTCCTTAAATGCATGGTCCAAGAATTTCTCGGTCTTATCCATCCATTCACGGGTGATTTGAGCCTGACTTGGGCGTCCCATGTACATCCACTCATGGTTCTCCATCCTCTAGCATATACACATGACGGAGCAATATCATATACAAATAATGGAGTAATATAACCATTAGTTGCATCTGCACGAAGTGCCTGCTGTCTAATAGGTGAGGATAGGTCCTAATCCCACCCGCGGATACGTAGATGAGGTTAGTTTCCATGCTCTACTCCGATCCGAGACAGAATTTCGGCAGCACCTCCCCGTTGTTCTCCCGATACACATCCTAGAAGGGAGAGTGTGTATCTAGAGAACAACAGGGAGGTGGTGTCGAAACTCTGTCTCGGATCCGAGCAGAACATAGAAACTAACCCATCTACGCATCCGTGGGCTATCCAAAAAACATGGACAATCTAAAATAGATACGGTCATAGATATGCAAAGATCCGCATACCTCCAACCGTATTTGTTTTGGACGAGAGACGCCTAACTGGGTTACGTACGACAACTGTAAGCAAGAGAGGTCAATTATACCTAGGGTGGTGGTGGAGAAAGGCTAGCGGTGCAGTGGCGAGTCGGTGCAGTGGCGAGACGAAGCAATGCAGGCATGACCGCAGCGCCGATGAAGACGATCAGGATCGCCGAGGTGCTCTGGGTCCCCTCCGACAACTCCTGCTCTGCAAAAGAAGAAACACATCACTGTTACTTAAAAAATTCGGCAGAACCTCCCCTGTACGGGGAGGTTTCCAAAACCTACAAGAAAAAGCCGGCACGATGGCCGACGTCCACATTTGGGGCACGATGGCCCACACATACACAAACCCGGCACGAAGGCTGTCAACACATAAACGGCACCAAGGCCGACACCCCTAGAGCCTTTACCTTTTCTCCGGCGAGGGACGGGGACGATGGCGTGGACGAACGACGATGTGCGGGGATGACGGAGTGGACGAACATCATCGACGAACGACGTGAACGGTCATCGGACTAAGGTCCATCTCCTCCTCCCCACTTCTTCTTCTTCCTCCTCCTTCTTCTTCTTCCTCCTCCCTCCCTTCTCCTTCTTCCTCCCCCTTCTCCTCCTTTCTCCTTCTTCCTCCTCCCTTCTCCTTCTTCCTTCCCCCTTCTCCTTCTCCTCCCACCTCCCTTCTCCTCCTCCCCTTCTCTTTCTCCCCTCCTTCTCCTCTCTGTAGGGACGGCCGGGCTGGGGGCAGGGCACCGTGGCTGGGCTCCTCCTCCTCTCTGTAGGGACGGCTGGGCCGGGGGTAGGGTCGGCCGCCAAGGGGCGGTGTGAGGCCAGGGCGACGTGGGGGTGGGGGCCAGAGGGCGTGGGCGGCGGCGCGGGGGTGGGGGCCGGCCACCGAGGGGCGGCGTGGGGCACGGCGGCGCGGGCTGGGGTGGCGAGGCCGGGCTGCGTGGGGCGTGGCGGCATGGGCGGGGGGACGTGGGGCGTGGAGGCGCGGGCCGGGGCGACGTGGGGCGCGGTGGCCGGTGCGGCGACGGGAGTGGCGGCGGCGGCGCTGGCGCGGGTGAGGGGCGGGCGCGGGCGCTGAAGAATGAGGATAGGGTTGGAGGAGGATGGGCCGTGGACCCTTATTCCAGAAGGGATTTTTTTTGAAATATCCTTTGCCGAGTGCTTCGGCCTGGCACTCGGCAAAGGCCCTCTTTGTCGAGTGTCAGACATGGCACTCGGTAAAGTATTTTTGTTTTTTTTAATTTTGATTTCAAATTTTTTTGTAGACCTTATCTATTGTTTACAAGCACATGTTAAAATTTGGGACCTTTTTATAACTTTTTGCTATATTTCTTGAATTAATTTTGTTTACTTGCATTTTTTCTGAAAAAGTAAATTTGAACTGTAGGTGCATGAAATAATGAAATGTAGCCATTCAAAAAATGATAGTCATGCTGTAGAGTGTATTTTGAGGCTGTATGCAGGAACTCACCCAAAATTTTGAACGCCTTGTTCGCCAAACATGATGACCCGCTTGTGGTCGGGGTGTATTTAAATTATAGAAAATGCAAACGAAGTCCGAAATTCACGAAACTTGTCGAGGTGTTGTGTGATCGCATGTGGAGGCTATGATAAAAATTTGAGAAGGTTTCGAGCAAGTTACGACATCGGATGCCTAAAACCCAGACATTTGGGTTCAAAATTTTGAACGCCTTGTTCGCCAAACATGACGACATCGCATGTGGAGATGTCTGGCTTTTAGGCATCCGACGTCGCAACTTGCTTGAAAACTTCTCAAATTTTTATCATAGCCTCCACATGCGATCACACGACACCTCGACAAGTTTCATGAATTTCGGACTTCGTTTGCATTTTCTATAATTTAAATACACTCCGACCACAAGCGGGTCGTCATGTTTGGCGAACAAGGCGTTCAAAATTTTGGGTGAGTTCCTACATATGGCCTCAAAATACACTCTACAACATGACTATTATTTTTTTGAATGGCTACATTTCATTATTTCATGCACCTGCAGTTCAAATTTACTTTTTCGGAAAAAATGCAAGTAAACAAAATTAATTCAAGAAATATAGCAAAAAGTTATAAAAATGTCCCAAATTTTAACATGTGCTTGTAAACAATAGATAAGGTCTATAAAAAAATTTGAAATCAAAATTCAAAAAAAAACAAAAATACTTTGCCGAGTACCATGCCTGACACTCGGCAAAGAGGGCATTTGCCGAGTGCCAGGCCGCAGCACTCGGCAAAGGGCCTCTTTGCCGAGTGCCAGGTTAAGCGCTCGGTAAACATTTTTTTAAAGATGGTAACAGCGTGGGTGGGATAGGCGGGCAACTGACGGGCATTTTGCCGAGTGTTGCGCTCGGCAAAGAATGCCTTTGCCGAGTGGCATGCTTTGCCGAGCGCCGGGCACGCTGCGGCACTCGGCAAAGCCACTCTTTGCCGAGTGCAATTCTTTGCCGAGTGCAACACTCGGCAAAGAGTGGCTTTGCCGAGTGCCCTATTTTCGGCACTCAGCAAAGCATGCGGCACTCGGCAAATTTTGCTTCTCCCGTAGTGTCTATTATAATTACTTAATTAGTCTAAGTTGACGCCCAACCTATGTAGAAGTTCATTTGACTTTGCCGACATCTATAATCTGATTTAACACTAAAGTTTGGCTCGTTTGCTCAATCTTATGGTGCCTAGATTGCAATTATTTTAATCTTATATGATCTCCTTTTTGTGTGTATTTGCTAGTAGATACTCTCGCTATCTATAACATTTAATCTAAGAGTCTGTTTGGATTTCATTCTTATAGTGAAAACCTGGATTCTAGATGTTGAATAGAGAATCTAAATTCTAGATAAAAAAATGAGTAGTGTTTGGATCTTATTCTTATAGTGACTATTATTATCTTTGCATATTGAAAAACTTCAAATAGTAGGTTTGGAGTAGATAGATAATCCAAATGTTTGGATCTTAGGCTATCTCCAATAACACCACTCAAAATACAAGATTCATTCGTCCTTTGGGTAGCGCTACAGGTAAAAGGTTGAATACATATTCAGCATCTTCTCCAACAACAAGACCCAAAAGAGAATCCTTTATGTAAATGGGTTTCTAGGAGAGAGGATACCCATATTTGGGTTGTGCCTCTCAGGCAACCCAAAATAGGTCTCCCGTATAGGTATTTTGTTGGATGCTGATTATGGGTCTTTTGCTATTCATTTTGGATTTGGGTGTCCATATGAGTTCCTTGTTGAAGGCAGTCTTATCCTCATTTGTGTCACCTTTTTTTTTTGGATGATTCAAACAGGGTCTAGGTTGACAGCCCAAACTACGTAGAGGTTGAAATGAAATCTGATATCACAGAAAAATTTAGCCCGTTAGCCAAGTTAGTATATCTGAGGTGGACCGTCAATACAGCCCAATGACAAGTGTTTGTTTCTCCAGCCCAACGAAGCCCAACACTAAACCTCGAAGCTCCTCGTCTCGGCGTATGGGCGGCCCGCAGGACACCGCATTGGCCGCGCCGCCAGCAGAACTTGCACGTCGTCCTGCTCCTGCGGGAGAACTTGCCAGTCGCGGCGTCGCGCTATAGGATTCGGCCTATTTAAACGGATGTTACGTCTCACTTAGCAGTTTTAAAATTGCTCCTATATATTTATCATCGACATAGAGCATTTGATACATTCTTGCTATTTTCGCTGACGTGGCACGCCAACTCGACCTGATAGCATAGACCGGCCACGGAAAATGATATTTTTGCCCATGTATTTTTTCTATCTTTATCCCTTCCTCGCTCGAGCTCCGGCCATGGCTGACGGCGAAGGCGACCCTCATCCTGGACCACGTCCTGGGTGACCCCTCTGTCCCCGCCGTAGCCGCCGAAGCACTCCTCGCCGCGCTCCCCTCTCCCTCCAACCCGACCCTGAGCCTCGAGCTCGCCGACCTCGTCCCCGTCCGAGTAGCGGCGCCCGATGCTGATGGCCTCAACGAAGCTGAAGAACTGCAGCGCCGCACCCTTGACGGCCTTAGCGAAGGGCGCGTCGTCCACGGCGGCGGCGGTGGCGGTGGAAGTGCACAGCGGGAGGTCGTGGAAGATGTGGAAGCAGAGACGGCGCTCGCTGGCGAAGATGCCCCGAACGGCGCGCGCGAGCCGCGCGGATCCAGCGACGGATCTTAGCCTCGAGGGTGTCCCAATCGGGCCGCTGGACGTCGTTGATGCTGAGCTTCTCGACGCCGAGCCGGCGCAGGGCGGAGTCGATGGCCGGCTTGCGGACAGAGGCGTACACCTGGACGCACTCGCGGCCATAGCCCGCGGCGGCCATGCGGGAGGCGATGGCGTGGAGGTCGGCGATTGCGTCCGCAGGGAAGAGGTCGATCTCGCGGATGCTCTGCAGGGAGCGGTAGCTGCTACGCTTGCTGACGGATGACGACGGCGACGGCGCCAGGTGGCGGAGGTCATCCACCGCTTGGAGGAACCGCTCCGTCTCGGTGTCGTCGAACCGCATCTGGTCATCCCCGCCCCCGCCCCCGCCCCCGCCGGACGAGGACGCCGCCGACGCCGTGGAGTCCCACCGCATGACCACCCTCTCCGTGGCCTCTAGCTCCTCCGCGGCGGATCCGTCCATGCTGGCCTGCCGCCGCCTCGGCTCCCTCCCCCTTTTCCCCTCCTGTGCGTGCTCCAGGTGCCGCCATGTTTGTCGCCGGCGTCGGGCGCGGCCGTGGACCTGCAGGCCGTGGCCCTGGCTGCTTCGCCCCCAACTTCCCCTATGTCCTGTCAGCCGCTGTCATGGACCCCATCGTTGACCATGGTCGGAGTTCAAGCGAGGAATGGATAGAGATAGAAGAAATAGATGAAAGACAAAAATATTATTTCCCGTGGCCGATCTATGCTGTCAGGTCAAATTGACGTGCCACGTCAGCGAAAATAGCAAGAATATATTAAATGCTCTCTCTCGATGATAAATATATAAAAATAATTTTAAAAGTGCTATGTGAATATGAAGAGGTGACATCTATTGTAACGGGGAAAAAGTTAAACATCCCATAGGATTCCCGGCTTTGCTCGCTCACGCAGTCGGCACGGCCGCTTTCTCCCCTTTGCTAGCACTGGCCGCGCGGGGGGCTTTTACATTTTTACCACTATAAAGATTGACCCTAATTTAAATATCACTCTTAGAATGACACTTACAACTTTATCATATACGGGAGAAGTTTTAGTTTTAGATTTACTGTCGGCTTCCTCCTCCTCCCCCTCCGGGCTCCTGCTCCTGTTCGATTCAGCAGCCGTCCTCCCCTCCTCTTCCAGTTCGATTCTAGTGGGCTCCGTGCTCTGCTGTTGCTTCTCCGTCGCGCGGGGATGAAGCCACTGGATTTACAATCCGAGGCACGCGAGAAGCTTCTCTCTCGAAAATATTGGGGGCTCAACAGAGTTTCCTATGCCCGGTGCTAACCCCGCCGGCCAGGTGTTCGACGAAACTCCCCTCCTGAGAGGGATCTGTTATGTTCTTGGCCAAACGACCGCCTTGGTCGTCTCAAATTACCAGGTTCTGCATCCTTCCCCTCCACGCTGTTCCCTGGATCGTTTGGTGTACAAGGAGGGTGCGCCACAGTGGCGGCGGCGGCGGCGACAATGCCACTCCAGGGACATCTGGCCAGCTGTCCGAGCTGTTTTGGCCGGCCCGGGTGCACGTCGCTGGTGTTATTGGGCGAGCTCTGGAACGGGGGTGGTCGTCGGATTCGCTGGAGCTGGAGCTGGAGAGGCTCCATGTCGACCTGGACCCCTTTGTTGTCAACCGGGTGCTCCGGAGCGTGTCGGACTCAGAGACGGCAGTGCGGTTCTACTGGTGGGCAGAGTCCAGGCCTGGGTTTGATCACACCCAGTTCGCGATAGCCTACATTGTCAGCCTGCTGTTTATAGACAGCAACTTTTTCCTGCTGTCGGAGTTCCTTGAGAGAGTGAGGAGTCAGGGAGTGGCATTGCATCGCTCTCTCTATCGGATCCTCTTGTCGGGCTATGTCAGGGCGGGCAAGTTCGATTCCGTCATCCAGACATTTGATGAGATGGTTACGTCTGGATGCCGTGAGTTTGGTGTTGACTACAACAGGTTCATTGGTGTGCTAGTTAAAAATTGCTGCTTTGATTTGGTTGACAAGTATTATGGCGTGGCACTTGATAAAGGTTTTTGCTTGACTTCATTCACTTATTCGAGGTGGATATCTGCACTGTACCAATCAGACAGGATTGAGCTCGTAGAGAGACTCCTGGCCGATATGGATAAGTTTGGGTGTTTTCCAGATATTTGGGCATGTAACATATATGTTGACTATTTATGTAAGCAAAATAGGTTGCATGATGCTTTGAAGATGCTTGATAATATGGAGATGAGAGGAACCAGTCCAGATGTTGTCACTTACACAACAGTTGTTGGATTTTTATGTGATCATAAGCAGTTTGCAGAAGCGGTCTAGCTTTGGGAAGAAATGGTGAGGAGGGGCCTTAAACCTGATATCATTGCCTGTGGCGTATTGATATTTGGGTTGTGCAAGAGTGATAAGGCTCACGAGGCTTTTGAGCTGGCATTGAGGATGCTGAGTCTTAATTTAGAACTCAATGTCTGTATTTACAATGCCCTGATAAGTGGCTTCTTGAGATCCGGAAGCATTAATAAAGCCTTCAAAATCATATCCTTCATGCGGACAAATGGGTGTGAGCCAGATGTTGTCACATATAATATCCGTTTGAACCATTACCGCGTCGCAGGTATGATAAAGGAAGCTGAAAAGTTGATCGATGAGATGGAAATGAGTGGGGTAGTAAATCCTGATCGGTACAGCTATAATCAAATGTTAAAAGGATTGTGCAAAGCTCATCAATTGGACAGGGCATTTGGTTTTGTTTCAGATCATATGGAGGTTGGTGGGTTCTGTGATGTTGTATCTTGTAACATACTGATTGACGCATTTTGCAAGGCAAAGAAAGTAACTTCTGCATTGAAGCTGTTCAAAGAAATGGGTTATAAGGGAATACAAGCAGATGCAGTGACATATGGAACTCTAATTAATGGTCTCTACGGTGTAGGATACTACAACCTAGCTGAAGAAATTTTTGAGCAGATGCTGAAAGCTCAGGTTGTTCCAAATGTTAATCTGTATAATATTATGCTCCATAACCTCTGTAAAGCTGGTCAGTTTGAACAGGCTCAGAAAAGTTTCTTGCAGATGATTCAGAAGGAAGTGCCGCCAGATATTATTACTTTTAACACGCTCATATATTGGCTCGGGAAAAGCTCAAGGGCAATTGAAGCTGTTGATCTGTTCAGGGATATGAGGGCTAGAGGGGTAGAACCTGATAGCTTGACATTTAGGTATTTGATCAATGGCCTCCTAGAGGAGGGGAAAGCTACACTGGCTTATGAGGTATGGGAATATATGATGGAGAATGGCATAATTCTCGACAGAGATGTTTCTGACAGGCTGATAAGTATGCTTACAACAACAACAACAACAAAGCCTTTAAGTCCCAAACAAGTTGGGGTAGGCTAATAAGTATGCTTAAATCAAAGAACAAGTAACAACTGACTGAGTTTCTTGAGAGTTTCAGCCTCTAGGACATTTTACTCATGTCATTAGAGCTCAAAGGTCTGAGCTTGTTTAGTTGCGTCTAAGCTGGTTGCTGTGCCGGTGCTGCGGAACACATCTTTGCTGATTAACTCGATTTGATGGATGCATTATAGCTGGACCTGGACCAGACCCAAAAGCAGACACACCAGAGAAACAGTGGACAAGGTACTTCTCTTTTGACCTTCTGCTGTATCATGCTAGCTTTATAGTATTATGTAAGCAGTACTGCACTAGGTGTTTACTTCTTACAGCCATGCCACTGTAGTTGAGCAAGTCTCTCAAGAAATGTTGATACCAGGGTAGATGATGTATAGCAGCTAGACCAAGATAATCATCACTGTGGTACATGAGAATCGTGCCTTGTGCTAGCTGAAGGCATGACCTGATGGAATTCAACTGAACAATATTGCATCCCATGCGGGTCCTTTTCTGTTTCGGGGTTACTATTTATATTAGTTGTTTATGCTTGATTTGAATGTAGTTAAACATCCATGTGCATCCTACATAAATTCTACCAAATTTGCAGGCATCGTCTTCAGTACTTTGACACCAAAGCATGATTGTGTGGTTAAAGTCTCAACTATGTCATGACAAATATTCTGAGGTGGCATACTTCAGCATAGATAAGGCAATGTGAGGTACACCTTCACTTTCTCTGGCAAGATTCATTGCATTTTTTTCCTTCAAATGAAATCATCTGCATGCTGTAGTTGAATATTGTCAACATCATTCATCTCCCAGACTCCTAGTGAAATGCCACCCCAGTGCAGCAATAGAGAACATGATCAAAATCTTTTCTGTGAGCCCATGACTTGGCCATTTGTATCTCTGCAACTGGTTCTGGGGACATCATCCCTCTCGTTGTTGGAAATGAACATATAAATGGTGAGAGCAAGCAGATCCTGATATCCATGGACTGCAAACAACGTTCAATTAACAGGGGAAAGGACACGAAGAGAAAGAGGAGCATGCAGAGTAACATGGATTGAATAATGATGTGACAAGTACTCCTACCAAAGATGCGATGTATAGACATCTACAGAGGAGGAGACATTCAACAGTTTTTCCTTCCCAAAATTTCGTCTCCCCTGCCCTCCTCAACAACTATCCGTCACAATGTCACAATACTTCTCCCGTCTAGTATCACCAAAACAAGACCTCTTTAGTTTAACGGTTTAACCAAACAAAATATAGACTTTGAACCAAAACCCAATAAATTAATGAATTAAACCAAAAGGTTTCTTCTCTCTTGTATCACGCTGAGATGAACTATAGTAGATCATTTAACTGTAGGACCCAGGCGACTAGCGATGAGCTCTCACTAGCTAGTTTTCTTCACCTTTGATATATAAAGGACTAAAGGTGCTTCTTCTTGGATGCTGGGTTGTTGACAGTTAGCACAAGTTTGCCGGCTTGCCTGCTCTGAAGTTTCCATCATGATCGGTTCTTGTTACCGGGCACCTTCCTTGTCTTCTGCACAATTAGTGGTAGCAGAGATAAAAATATGGTGGTACCATTACTATATTTTTTATTAAATATACAGAAGGCAACAATTGCACAGGCGAGGGTAAGGCTTGCCACTGACACCCTTCCCCAGACCCCACACAGAGCGGGAGCTCTCTGCACTGGGTACGCTCCTTTTACAGAAGGCAACAATTTCTGTACATTAGAAGCAGAGCATGTCAGTAGAGTATGAAAGTATTTTGCAAAATGCTAACCGCAAATGTCAGTCAGTAGAGTATGAAAGGAAGTTTGTCAATGAATGGCGCTACCATTAACTGAAATTAGATGATCATTAAGCATTTATTTTTTAGTTATTAGAAACAAAGGTATTTTGAAACTTTTAATTCATTGAACATGTACAAAGCGTTTTTACATGGGAAATCAGGATGTTAACCATGTCTATGTCCATATTCACTATATACACCTTAGTTATTAAAGTCTTAGAATTACTATATGCATGATTCAGAGTGAATTAGTAATAGCTAAGAACCAGTGAACAAGAAATGAGCTCAACAGATTTACATAAGCATATATGAATGCATATCAGCCTCTGTACTTACTACCTATCTCACTCGGTTTTTATCCATTTTGGTTGTACAGGTGCTTTTCCTAATCATGTAGTGGGTCCTTGGCTTCTATACTTGCACATTTCAGTTTCTATCCATTCTTCAAGTTTGTTGGCAATGTGCCATTGATTCTGTTGTTCGAAATCCAAATCCTTAGCATTCAAAAAGCTAGTAGGAAACCAATGGGGAATCAGATCAGATATAGATGTGCTTGATATAATATATACTGTATATAGCACTTGAATGTCAGTATGTGACTGAAGACAGGAGGGAAACAGAGGACCCATGTGGCAAGATTTAAAAGATGTGTGATCAAGTCTGAATGGAGGCAACCAGTCTGGATGTACCTCAATCTTCAAGGAATTTCTTGTAGATTTTTCTGATGGCTGTAGCCAAATGCTATCAGAAATTGACATATTCAATTTTTCTGACCTGGAATACATTATCATGGATGGGTCGTGAGATGGATTGGTTTCTGACATGTATTCAGGCTCTGAGATGTACCTGACAGCTTTTGTGACTGCTAAACTCTTGAAACAGGTGACACCTCAGGCTAAAACAGGTGTTGCAGGCTTCCGTCCAGCAAAACACGCAAGGGCGGGGGCGGGTTCGCTTATTAAATTTCTGATAATCTGATCACCAGTTTTGATAGTACGATAAGTTTGTAGCTGACCGGCCGCTGGTAACTTGTTTGGATTTGGTTGTTAGATTTTGGTCCTTTACAACAGCCGGATTTTGATAATCTGATCACCAGTTTTGATAGTACGATAAGTTTGTAGTGGGTAACTGGCAAGGGAAATTTAGTCTGTAAGCCTATCCATGTTGTATCTGTTGTACAGTATCTTGTAAACATTAACACATCGCCAGATGACTGGATTAAACACTTTTGCAGGGTTTTCCCTCCATCTCATGTTCTTGTGCGATGTCAGGAACGGCCTGGCTGACCGAGTGCTCAGTACTTCCCCTTCCCCTCTGGGGTGGGTCAGAGTTCTAAGTCCCAAGAGACTCAGACCCTGTTCGCTGGTCTGAAACTTGACTGAAATTGGTGGGTTTTGTGAGAGAGAAATACTGTAGCGGCTGGTTGATGAATAATATTTGCTGAGGGGGATCAGCCGGCTGGTCTGGATGGACCGGACCAGCGAACACACCCTCACTCTTTATTTGTGGTTTTGGCCACAGTGATTAGGGAGAGAAAAAAAATTATCCCGTCTATCCCACATTCAAAGCACATGTTCATGGTCAGCTTATCTTATGAAGCTACAGTGTATAGGTGGGGTAGTAGGGGTTCGGGGGTTTTCTCGATCTACGTGAAAAGATCTTCTTCTTAAGCCAGAATATCCGGGACATTCTTCGTAAGCCAGAATACCAGGGCTGTCTAGTCACCGTGCATCGAGTTTTTTTTTTTTTTGCGATGTCTGATGCTTAAATTCTTGAGTCATTTGGCAAACTCTGTACGTGTGCCTTGTCTTGGCAGTCGGAGCACGGCCTTCATGTAATGGCAGAGTGGGCCCATGAACGAGACGGGCCAAGGCCCAGATCCGTTGTTGCTGTTCGCACTCATTAGCGGTACTTTTCAGCAAAAAAAACATTGTTTTTTCTCTCACAAGAAATCAACAACAGCTAAATTTCAGCGAAACGAACGGGCTATTTTTGGCAAATATTTTTTCCTCACCCATATGTGCATAGTTTTAAAGTCTGCCAGAGTTTCCCTTTTTTAGTATTTTATTTCATGTATGTAATTTTGCATTCCACTTTGAAAGAATGACCGTAGTACCTAGGTGGCAACAAACCTCGAGATGTAATAAAGTGATATCTTTGGAATAGCTATTCAAGAGAAATCTTGAAAGGGGCCTTATATGTTCACTCTTTCTCATGGGTATTGTGTGCCAAAGATTTCATGCTCCTAAACGTGTATTTCATCACCGGGTTATGGGTTACTTTGCACGATGGTAAATGTTTCATGGTTTGATCTATCCCATTCTATCATTGACATGACTTTAATTTATAATGGCTAGCCCATTTCTTGATGGTATTTGAAAATTACGCATTATATGTTCTTGCTTTATAATGGCATGCCCCTTCTTGATGGTGTTTGATGAATTGAGGAATTTACAATGTTGTCAGTCCACTAAGGTCAGGCCGAGGCCCACTTGTTCGTGCAAGCGCAGCCCTGGGCCTAACAGATCACGGCCCATCCCTGCCCGGCAACAAGCGCCGTCTCGGCAACGTCTCCAGAAGACTAGAAGAACTCCAACCCGCACTCGCCCAAAACCCTACTGCTCCCGCTCCGCCCCTCCTTGGCCTGGCCGTGTGGTTCCTAACACTAACGCCACCTCGCCGCCGCCGCTGGCGAGATCTCCGGGTGGAGCAAGCGAGGCAAGGCAGCAGCCATGTCGCTCCGCGTGCTGAACCCTAACGCCCAGGTGCTCAACAAGTCGGAGGCGCTGCACATGACCATCAACGCCGCCAAGGGCCTCCAGGACGTGCTCAAGACCAACCTCGGCCCCAAGGGCACCATCAAGATGTAACCTTCCGGTCCCTCCTCTTCCCTCTCATCCCGCCGCCGCCAGCTCACCTTCTGGTAGATTCGCTGGGCCGTAGGGTTTGGTCCTTTATTTTTCGTGCGGCGGTATGGGTATAGGTTTCGTGGCGTAGCTGTTCGCTTGTAGATTGAGATGCATAGTCTCCCCTTTGTTTTCTGCTTCTCGTTTGGCTGGCTCCGCGTGATCTAAATTGCGCGTGTCGATTTCTGCCTGGATCTCTATTTGGCAGTGCATTTGCTTATTTGTAACAAATTGCCCGTTTGCTGGTTTTAGCTGTTCAGATTTATAGCGGAAAGTTAATCTGATTTTAGCAAAGGTTGCTTAGAATTTGTTGGCGTTTGGTTTGTGCTGCTCAGGCTTGTGGGCGGAGCTGGTGACCTGAAGCTGACTAAGGATGGGAACACCCTCTTGAAGGAAATGGTATGGCGCTACCTTTCACAGAAACATTCTATTGACATCCTGATGATATTTGTATTTGGTGCTGTTTTTCTTTGATTTGATGTCTTGTGTCATTTATTTGCAGCAAATTCAGAACCCAACTGCAATCATGATTGCGAGGACGGCTGTGGCACAGGATGACACAAGTGGTGATGGCACAACATCCACTGTGCTTTTTATTGGGGAGTTAATGAAGCAGTCTGAGCGGTGCATAGATGAAGGTATTTTGTTAATTTGTTCTAGGAACATGTCTAATCTTCCCTGGGTTGGTGTATTGATTTCATTTTGTGGTTTCTGAAACTTCTTTTACTGTATTTGAGATGTAGCTGCCATTTGGCTGTAAGAATTTGGACTTGATGTTAATCTTTCTGGATATTATTTTACTGTGTAATGTGGTTTGGAATTCCTGAAGTGAAGCATCATTTCATTGAATTAGGGGGTGTTTGGTTCCTACAGGAAAATTTTAGTCCCTGTCCCATTGGATGTTTGGACACATGTATGAAGTATTAAATATAGACGAAAAAAATAACTAATTGCACAGATTGTGGCTAATTTGCGAGACGAATTTTTTAAGCCTAATTAGTCCATGATTTGACAATGTGGTGCTACAGTAAATATGTGCTAATGACGGATTAATTAGGCTTAATAAATTCGTCTCGTAAATTAGTCTCCATCTATGTAATTAGTTTTATAATTAACTCATATTTAGTTCTCCTAAATAGCATCCGAACGTCCGATGTGACATGGACTAAAATTTAGTCCATGGAACCAAACACCCCTAAGTCTAAGAATGGGTGTGCAGCGTGAGTCTTTATCTCATCTCATCATATATAAAAGGAATTTCCTTTCTGGTTGAAGCACTGCCAATGGTTTAGGGATATCACATGATTCTCGTATCGCATGTGATGATTCATGACACCCCATTAATAATATTTTGATCTTGGTGGTCAGTATCGATGTTTAAAGGTAGAGAGCAACACAAACAGTCTTGATTAAGCATTCTCTTTTCTTGTAAACCTGAAGGTATGCTGAGAAGTTCTTGTGCAGCTCCATTGTGTTTAGGGAACATTAGTAATATGTATACCAGGCTTACATGGGTTATTACATAAGTTAGCAAAAAAAATAATATTCTAGAAAGTCAAGGTTCTACATATTGCAGTAGGAGAGCTGTCCTTTTGGATGAAGCCTTTTTTTTTTGTAATAAGCTATTTTCTATAATTATATTGTAACCAATTATTATTCTTGTAGGTACTCATCCAAGATTCTTGGTTGATGGTTTTGATGTTGCTAAGAGAGCATGTCTTGATTTTCTCGAAAAGTTCAAGACACCAGTCGTTACTGGTGAAGAACCTGACAGAGATACCTTGAAAATGATAGCAAGAACAACTCTTAGGACAAAGGTATTACGGTCTTTCATCTGCCATGTCAGAAGAAATTTACCTGTGTGCCACTCAAGTTTTACATGGACTTACTATATTGCAGTTGTATGAAGGATTGGCTGATCAGTTGACGGACATTGTTGTGAATGCAGTACGTTTGATGTCTCTTGTACCTGTGAAACGTTTCTATACCTGTCCATTTTGAAGCATATTTGAATTTCCTGTATAAAACTGTTATAGGTTCTGTGCATCCGCAAACCAGATGAACCAATTGATCTTTTTATGGTGGAAATAATGCACATGCGCCACAAATTCGATGTTGACACCCGCCTGGTACATATTCATTTTTTCATTCCAATATATGGCATTGTGCTAAATTTCATAGTCTCTTTAAAGAATGGCTTTGGATTAACATAGCAATGTAACTTGATAATGGTATATGGAGGGATGTCAAAACTTTACAAATGTGCCATGATATTCTTGTAGGTTGAGGGTCTGGTCCTGGACCACGGTTCTCGTCACCCTGACATGAAGCGCAGGGCAGAGAACTGTTACATCTTGACCTGCAATGTCTCATTAGAATATGAGAAAAGGTGCACACCAGTACAGCAGTGTTATTTTTTTTATGTTTTGGTTTTAGTATTGCTTAAGTAATTATTTGAATTTTGGTGCACCGAATATGTGTGAAAAGGTGTTTGGAGCATTTTTTATGTGATTATAATAGAGCTATCCTTATTAAGTATCATGATCGCCGCCAGCCATGTTTTTGTTGGATTGGACTGTTAAACTCAAGTGTCCATGCTCCCTTTTATAACTGGTTATGTAAACCTCTATTGTTTTACTCCAACTTCAGCTCTTAATTTTGTTTCTGCTGTGAGCCAAAACTGTAATCAGTAAATTGGGTTCAATATGCTTATAATTATTTTGTGTTTTTTCATGTAGTGGTGAAGCCAACTGTCTTACTGACATGTAAACTTTGCAGTGAAATCAATGCAGGATTTTTTTACTCAAACGCAGAACAAAGGGAGAAGATGGTTGCTGCAGAGAGACGCCAAGTTGATGAACGTGTCAAACGGATTATTGAGTTGAAAAATAAGGTAATTTGTTTTGTGCTTTGTGCCCAGAGTTTAATTTTGCCATATGCTGCATTATAGTGGGTAAAATTGTTCTCATGTTTCCTTGCATGCAGGTTTGTGCTGGAGGTGATAAAAACTTTGTGGTGATCAATCAGAAGGGCATTGACCCTCCATCACTGGATCTCCTTGCTAGAGCGGGGGTAATCTCTACTCTGCTCTGACTTCTGCTTGGTGGTTCCATGATCAAAGCTAATTTACAACCTTGAATGCATTTAGGTTTTCATTTTAGAACGTGGATCTCATGAAGTTAACAGTTGAAATAGGCATTGTATGATTAAACCATGCTCCGAAATGATCATTTATGTGAAAAATAAACAAAAAAAAGGTCCATGTATCAATGTGTCTTTAGTGATCCTTCCTCTGGGAAAAATGCTGAAAGCTGTGCAACCAAACCAGCTCGAACTTTTATTCCAATCTCCATATATTTTGAGGTATGGCAATATACAATGTTTTGACTAGATTCATCTTATTATATTTTTTTGTACTTTTTAAATAAATAACAAGATATTAGTGGCCAAAACATTTTGGAGGCTGGCAATGTCTAAAAATGTATTTGTTAGTGGAGAGTAAGCTCTTTGCATGGAAGCTTATTAATAGCATTATCTGTGTTGTTAAATCCATTTTCCTATTTGGGGCATGTGACCTGAAATGATTTTACAGATTATTGCTCTTCGAAGAGCGAAGAGGAGAAACATGGAGAGGCTTGTGCTAGCATGTGGTGGTGAAGCTGTCAATTCCGTTGATGACTTGACTGAAGATTGTCTAGGCTGGGCTGGTCTTGTCTATGAGCATGTTCTTGGAGAAGAAAAGTACACATTTGTGGAGAATGTGAAAAACCCTCGCTCTTGTACTATACTGATTAAAGGTTGGTTTATTCTTCAGAAACAGCATCGTCTTTTCTGATACCCTAATTGAGCTGTGAATTGAATGTCGTTTGACATATTCAGGACCTAATGACCATACCATCGCACAAATCAAGGATGCTGTCCGTGATGGTCTAAGATCTGTTAAGAACACAATTGAGGATGAAGCAGTTGTGCTGGTATGATTTGTAAATTTCTCTGTTGTGGAAGGTAGCAGGAGTTAGGAAGAAGACTCTGGCTTTTGCTTTTGGTGTTCATCATTATTGACTCTGATAAAAGTTGATAGTTCTGACTGGAGTTATTGGTAACTTAGTCAACCTTGTGTCTACAATTAGTTTGATTAAACTTGCAACCTGCTTAGTGTCAAGTCCATAATATTACTATTGTACTGACCTTGATCTGCATCATCCTGTTTACTGTCGTGGGCCAACTTGTGTTTTGCTTTAGGCTCTTTATCATTTGCTTTGGTTTCAGTTGAGCAGACAGCCATTGACTTTTGCGAGTGTAGGGTGCTGGTGCTTTTGAGGTTGCGGCAAAGAAGCATCTTATTGACAACGTGAAGAAAACCGTCAAAGGAGTAAGTGCACAAAAACATTGGTAATGCTTTACATTTACTGCTGCAATATTAACATGCTGCTAACACTATAATCTTGGCAACAGCGAGCACAACTTGGGGTGGAGGCGTTTGCGGAAGCTCTTCTTGTTATACCCAAGACTTTAGCTGAAAACTCTGGTTTAGATATCCAAGATGTGATTGTTTCTCTCCAGGTATGTTAAGATATTTGCCCCTTGTTGGTGTTTCACTTTGTTTGAAGTTAAGCCAGGAAGTTCTTGACTATTTGCCTTGTGTTTTCTTAAGAATGAGCATGACCGTGGATTAGTTGTGGGATTGAACCATCACTCTGGGGAACCGATTGATCCCCAGATGGAAGGCATCTTCGATAATTACTCTGTGAAGCGCCAGATCATCAACTCTGGGTATGTGATGCATCTGTCAGTTTTTGTATTTCTATATTCTTATAGCTATGCTTTCTAAAACATCCTTGATGTGCAAGCTAACTTTTTTTTGGTCTTTGCTGTAGACCCATCATTGCATCCCAATTGCTGCTTGTGGATGAAGTGATCAGGGCAGGCCGCAACATGAGGAAACCAACTTAGAATTTGTTGCCACCTAGCAGAGACTAATTTGTTGTACCTTTTGTTTTTTGTTTTGTGCCTAGTAGTGATCTGGATGATACATTTATGGCTTGAGTTAGTCCCATTTCACGAAGCAGGTTGCATTCTCTGTCACTTGTGCTCTCAACCGTTGCTTTAAATTTTGGATTACTGCGTGCTTATATTTCAACATGGGATTTTAGTTTTATCGATGGTCTGGATTTTTTGCGGCATACATTCTACTAGGAACTTGTATGTGATAAACTAGGCTATCACTCCAATTGTGACAATGACCATGTGCATGTAAATCATGTCCACGACCTATGAAACTGGGTGTAAGTGCACTAAGACTGCCTTAGCAATTTACTGTATGTAATGGTAGGCTGGTAGCCATTATCTGCTTACATTTCCTTCCAACTCTTAGTCTCCAGCTGTTGCATGTATACGTTTCAGTCGTGAAGATTGTTTCTTGATCTCGTAGCCATTATCTGCTTACCAGCCTTATCCTCGCCTGTGCAATGCGAGAAGACCGCGACTCGAACCCGTGACCAAGAATTTATATATTGAATAAATATTCTACTATAACAAATCTAACCAGTTAAGTTAAAATTATACATATACTCCCTCTGGCCCTAAATGTATGTCGCCATGGTTTGCGTACCGATAAGTTTGACTCGATTTATGAAAAATGTATGCAACATTTGTGTCTCCAAATAAATTTGTTAAAAAACTAGATTTAAATATCTATTAATGATACTAATTATGTCTCATAAATATTTTTTAATATATATTTAGTCAAAGTTAGTTTCTTGGGAAGCGAAAACGACATACGTTTAGGGACAGGGGGAGTATATATATGAAAAAGAATCACGACATAGGCACTGTTCGCTTCGCTAAAAAAGGCATGATTGAAGATATTGTTCACTGATTTGTTGCGAGAAAAAAACACGGTTCGTTTTTTTAAATAGCACGGCTCTTCACGGCATAGTCAATCTCGGTACTTAATGCCAAAACCGATACGATGTGGGAGACCGACCACGGAAGGGAGGACGCACATGGTAGGCTGGGGCCCACGAAGCTGACGCGAGGGACCCTGGGAAATGGAAGAGGAGCGACAACTACGGCGAAACAGCTGCGCCCTGTGCAGTGGTCGGTCCCCGTGGCAGTCCGCGGACAGGTGACCCCAAATCCAGATCCACGGCCGCCCTTCCCGTTCCTGGCCGACGCGACGCCGGCGCTTTCGCGCGTCGTCTCTGTCTCTCGGTCACCGCACAGGGGGGCTGCCGGCTGGCTGCACCGGCCGGCCAGCCAACCAACCACGCGGACCTGGTGGCGCCACCACCGTACCTGCTCTGCTGCACTTGCATTTGCACGCCCAGGATGATGATGCTACACGCGTACGTCCACCGTCCATTAACGATCGTACGTCCGTCCGTCCAAAGAGAATCGCAGCTGGTGGTTCGTTCGACGACTTCAGTTCAGAGGCGGCTACCTCCTCCGATCCCGTCCGCTCTTTTATTTTCTTTTTGACGATCCAGGAGCATCTAAACACCACAACCATATTATGCACATCTATAACACTACAACACAGTTTTGTATATTTGTTATACTTCATCTAATTCTTGTATATATGAATTATAAAAATTATTAAAACTTTTCGTGAAAATGGTAGATGCAAAATATTTTTTGTTCTATGTCAACAAAGATATTTCGAGAGTCTTTCTTGAACGGCATGATATGAAGATGCGCAATAAGATTTTACCTACAGCGCATGATGTGGATCGTCACACGGAGCACAATAGGCTTGTGTAGTCCAAGTCCCGCCTCGATCTACTTCCGATTCACCACACAGACCGCTTTTTTCCTTCTCTGTTCATGTTGTCCTTCTCTGCTCACCAGCCTCTACCAAACGGTGTATGCGAGGACCTGGAAAGGCTACGGATCCAGCTCACAGATCACCATTAACACTTGAGTCAGAGCTGAGTACATAGAGAAATTGTGTAGTTACCACCTCACTCAAGCAATAAGTACCGGTTATCATCACCTAAGTTATTGCTGCGTAGTCTATCTTCAATACCAAGTTGGTTCAAATCTAGCTAAGACCCTCCTCGGAACGCGTGATTTTTTTTATTCCTGCGTTTTTTCTGTGAAAAATAAACCGAATCCTGTAAAATTCCTATACAATTTTTTGTAAAATTTCTGTGTTCCAAAGAAGACCTAAATTTTTAATCTTTGTAATATAGCACTTCCTTACCTCTATTTTTGGCTCCGCTAGAAGGACAGGTGAGAGCAGGAGCTAGAGCGGTAGATAATTAATTTGGAGCACGACGAAACTGGCCCTATGAGCGCTACGTACGTGCCGTGATATGTTTGGCTCTATTCGGAGTCGACTGATTTGTTGGGAGAGAAAAATACTATACCATGGCTGATAAGCCGACTTATAATGGCAGCCGAACGGGGCCTTTCACCGTCAATTCCAAACAGGGGTGGATCCAAAAAAATTGAGTCATTGATGTCATAGTATAATAATCTTACAAAAAATCATAGGATCTCTTGCACAAGCATTGTTTACAAGGTAAATCATAGGACCCCTGATTCCAAATCGCGAGGCTGGCCGCGCGTGCCGGCGTACTCTTGGGCGATCGCCGGAGCTTTCATGTGTTGTGGCAGCACGTGCGGCGTCCCCATACCGCGTACGTACGTTTGGATGCATGGCTGAGGCCACCCGGGATCCACGCCTGCCGTGCTATACCGGCCGACAGTCACCAATAGCCAGGGTCGGTTCCCGCAGGTAGCTGACCCTTATTATCATCGTCCAATTGGTCCACGCACGCAACCACGCGTTAGACGTGGGACATGTGCTTTTCTTTTTCTTTTTTCACGAGATATACGTCCTGTATTGTATCCTGTCACCGATTTTTCCGAGACTTGGTACATAAACGCTCATATACACGAATATACGCTCATCTCTATGAAAGTACACACACTTTACCTTTACGAGCACATCCAAACTGCTAAGTTAAACCGACAAATCTCAAGATTAATAATGTCACCACAGGCGTCTACTTGAAAGGTCCTTGTTTGGTTTTGTTAATTGAGTGACAATCTTAGGTGGACTAATATATACGTGTTTGAGTGAGATACACATGCGATTAGTCCACAAATACATCATGTGTGAGCAACCTTTGCCATAGAGGTGAAATGACTTGGATATGTTGCAATGCTCACACATATGATGAAGGAACTCATTGCATATGAGACATGACATGGAGTCATGTGGCTAAGGTGGAGAAGATCAAGACAATACTTGGCTTGATAGACCGGTTGCAAGCGTGAAGGGCAAGTTGGAGGCTTTAGAGCGATGGACTGTGTGGCGGTGAAGCTTGAGCAAGACTTGACGCCGATGGATCTAATTTTGCATCGTTGTTAGGATCGAGTGGCATGGTGATTTGAGTGACTAATCCTTTGGAAAATATTTGTGAAAACCTAACACACATACACAAGATGGTGAACACTTGGTGGTGTTGACACATTTGCAAAGGATGAGTTGTTGGAGTTGATTTGGATCAACTTGGTGAAGTTGGAGAAGAAAAGGAGAAGAAAAGAGTAAGTTTGGGTTGTTCGAAGGTCGAAAAACGCAACCCAACTTGTGCCCAACGCGCAGCCCTTCCTGCTACAAGATTCCTACGTCGTTTGCAGAGGTCAAACGTGAAGTATTGGGCACAATGATGGTTCTACAAGCCACAGGGGGAACTGTCGATGTTTCACCACCGATAGCCTGCCACGGGGGTACCCGGGGCAGTACGTTCGGGCTTCGGTGTATGCTGAACTCGATGGTTAACGCAAGAGACAGTCGATTTATCCTTGGTTCAGGCCCTCGATCGTAGATCGAGTAATAACCTTACGTCCAGTCGGCGTTAGCCTTTGCGTTGGATTGATTGTAATGTGTTGTGTTGTACAATTGTCCTCCTCTCAGGAGCCCTGCCCTCCTTTATATAGTCAGGAGGCCAGAGTCCTAGTCGGTTTATAATGAGATTTCCTAGTAGGATTACCTAATAGTTCTACTACTATGATTATATGGGAAGAATCCTAGTTGGGCTAGATCTTTTTTTCTACCCTGCGGGGTATCCTGTGGGTCCCGCATAGACAAGCCCCCGAGCACTTCATGGTTGAGCTCTGAAAATCTCGCTCTGCTCCTTCTGGTCTTGTTGAGTAGGAACAAAATATCATCCGAGCGTTTTCTGGAGTGAAACCTTGTAGCGCTTCTTGGGATCTTTGGGTGGTGAGTGCTTTTGAAGAAAAAGTGCACCCCTCTGGTTGTAGCCCCCGAGCCTCTTGCTATTTGGAACAAGGAGCTGGAGGATCTTGTCTTGAAGTTGCCCTGATTGTTCATTGAAATTTTATCAAAAAGAACTCGCCTGGACATGACTTGTTCCGGGTTCTTTTTGCCGTAATGTCTTGAAGTGGTCTGCGTTGAGGAAGCCTATTGGTGACGTGCGCTTTTTCGAAGAAAAAGGGCACTCACTGAGTGTAGCCCCCGAGCCTCTTGCTATTTGGAACAAAAAGTTGGAGGGTTTTGATCCTTTATGTTGTTTGAAAATTTTGTATTCTGAAGTAGTCCCCGAGACTTGGATTACGTCATCATCCGAGTAGTTTTGCGGTAAGCAGCCTCTGAGCTTATGTCAAAGAATTGCACTCACTGAGTGTAGGCCCCGTGCTTTTTCCGAGTTCTTCTTTTTAGAAAAGAAGTCGGATGAAGAGTCTTGATGTGTCGTCGTTGTAGTCTTGAGTTTCTTGTATTCTTGGTCTTTCGTCTTTGGTTCCGAGCCTCCGGGAATAGGTGAAAACTAAGGCCGAGCTCCCTAGCTCAGTGTTGTTTAAGCTATGATGCCGTCCAAGCCCCCGAGCGTATATCCGTGTTGTTTTGTTCAGGAAGAACTCGGATGCGTGGTTTTGGCGTATTCTTTGATAGTTTTGCTGTTGTCAGATGTAGTTGTATGGTGGTGGTTGAGTGTAAATGCCTTTTGTTCATGGGTTGTACTATGCTGGTATATTCTTCCGAATATGCCCGTCTTCGAGTACCGCTTCCTCTCGCCTGAGTCGTCCATTATTGTGTCCTGTCTTTTCACTGTGTCCTTTGTTAGGCCTATTTCGTTGGTACTCCTAGTCCATGTGCGCCGATCCTTTGGTCTATAAATACTGTCCCTGAGTGCTTGTTTTCATTCATTGGATATTGTGTTGAAACCTTGGTGGTCATGAACATGGTAGTTTGTGAAGTAGAGCAGCCCCCGGGCATGTTTTGTACTTTCTGTGTGTCTTGTCGTAGATGGAGGAAGTCTTGTGATAGGGATTAGAGGTAGGCTGATCCCGTGATAGCATTGTGCTAGGATGTACGTGGTGGTAGTTGGAGGAAGTCTTGTGATGTGGGCTTCGTTCCTTCATCCGGCAGTTCTAGGTTGATCCTCGTTGCCTGTCTTGAGACCGTCCGGTGCAGATCAACACCATATCCAGCATCACATCTATCTTGGGCTACGACGATTCTCACCCGACAAGAAGGCAACAATTAAAAAGGAAATAACAAAACTAATGGCAGCTAGATTCATCATGGAGATCCTACATCCAGATTGGCTAGCAAACCCGGTTCTTGTACAGAAGAAAAACACGGACGAGTGGCGTATGTGCGTCGATTACACAGATCTCAACAAACATTGCCCAAAAGATTCATTCGGGCTACCACGCATTGACCAGATAGTTGACTCGACAGCAGGATCTGCGTTATTATCTTTTCTCGATTGCTATTCAGGATATCACCAGATTGCACTAAAAGAAGAAGACCAGAGCAAGACATCTTTCATCACCCCGTTTGGTGCCTACTGCTACAAGACCATGTCATTTGGACTAAAGAACGCGGGTGCCACGTACCAAAGAGCTATCCAGACTTGCCTTGGGAATCAAATCGGTGAAAATGTGGAGGCATACGTGGATGATGTGGTGGTAAAAACAAAGAACCCAGACACTCTAATTGAAGATTTAAAGCAAACCTTCGAAAACTTGAAGAAATGGAGATGGAAATTGAACCCAAATAAATGTGTATTCGGAGTTCCCTCAGGACAACTACTCGGATTTTTGGTCAGTCAGCGCGGAATCGAAGCCAGCACCAAGCAAATTCGAGCTATAATAGAAATGGGCCCACCTAGAAGTGTCAAAGATGTTCAGAAACTAACAGGATGCATGGCGGCCCTCAACCGTTTCATATCAAGACTCGGCGAAAAAGGGTTACCCTTCTTTAAACTATTAAAGAAAATAGACAAGTTCGAGTGGACAATGGAGGCCGACGAAGCTTTCAAAAAACTTAAAGAATACCTCACTTCATCACCTATCCTGACACCTCCGAAGAAGGATGAAGATATGATGCTATATATCGCGGCAACTCCTACCGTAATCAGCACAGCAATAGTCATAGAAAGAGAAGAACAAGGGCATGTGTATAAAGTGCAGCGTCCAGTATACTACATCAGCGAAGTACTGTCAGAATCCAAAACCCGGTACCCGCATGTACAAAAACTACTCTACGCCCTACTCATTACCTCACGGAAACTTCGCCACTATTTCGAAAGCCACAAGATTACCGTAGTGACAGATTTTCCACTCGGAGACATCCTACACAATAAAGACGCCACAGGGCGCATATCCAAATGGGCAGTTGAAATTGGAGCTCTTGACATCAATTTCACCCCACGGAAAGCAATCAAATCTCAAGCCCTCGCCGATTTCGTGGCCGAATGGACAGAGATTCAACAGCCCTTATCAGATACAATCCTAGACCACTGAAAGATGTACTTTGACGGATCACTCAAACTAGGCGGAGCCGGTGCAGGCGTTCTCCTCATTTCTCCAGAAGGAAAACAACTCAAGTACGTCCTTCAGATATTATGGCAAGCTACAAATAACGAAGCAGAATATGAAGCCCTCATCCACAGGCTACGAGTCGTGATTACCCTCGGAATAAAAAGACTACTCGTATACGGCGATTCAGCAGTGGTCATCAACCAAGTCAACAAAGATTGGGACTGCACCAAAGAAAACATGGGTGCTTATTGTGCTGAAATACGGAAACTTGAAAAACACTTCCAAGGATTAGAAATTTTATACGTCCTACGCGATTCCAACATTGCAGCAGATGTTCTTGCCAAGCTCGGATCAGACAGAGCAAAGGTTCCACCCGGCGTATTCATAGAAGAGCTATCAGTTCCCTCTATCAAACAACCCGGTGAAACAACACATGAAATTCAGGCTAAAAGCGTTCAGATCTTCATAATCAACACTTCATGGACCCAAGTTTTCATTGACTATATCAAAGAAAACAAATTACCAGCAGATAAGGTACAATCCACCCAAGTTGCTCGCAGAAGCAAAAACTACGTTCTAGTAGGAGATAAACTTTACAGAAGAGCAGCATCATCAGGAGTACTCCTAAAATGTGTCTCATTTGAAGAAGGTAAAGAGATCCTGGACGAAATACACTCAGGTTGCTGTGGAAATCATGCCGCTTCAAGGACACTAGTTGGCAAAGCATTTCGCACTGGATTCTACTGGCCAACCGCTTTGAAAGACGCAGAAGAGCTTGTCAGAAAATGCAAAAGTTGCCAAATGTTTGCAAGACAAGCCCATGTACCAGCTCACAATCTTATCTGCATCCCACCCGCTTGGCCTTTTTCCTGCTGGGGGCTAGATCAAGTAGGACCCCTGAAAAAAGCAAAAGGCGGCTTCGAGTACATCTTTGTAGCGGTCGACAAGTTCACCAAGTGGATTGAATACAAACCACTAGCGAAATACAGCGCAACCAAAGCAGTCGAGTTCATCCAAGACATTACGCACCGCTTCGGCATGCCCAATCGAATCATCACAGATCTAGGCTCCCCCTTCACAGCTACAGAATTCAAGAGCTAGGCACAAGACTGTGGTTTCAGTATAGACTATGCGTCTGTTGCACATCCAGAGGCCAACGGACAAGTAGAAAGGGCTAATGGACTCATACTAGCTGGATTAAAGCCAAGATTATACGAAGAACTAGTGGACTATGGGTCCAAATGGATTGAAGAATTACCGAAAGTAGTATGGGGACTACGAACTCAAATAAGTAGAGCAACAAGCTACTCACCTTTCTTCCTAGTTTATGGGTCAGAGGCCGTACTACCTGCCGACTTGATCTGGACATCCCCAAAAATAGAGCAATACGATGAAGGAGAAGCGAAACACACAAGAAGATTAGAACTCGACAGCTCAGAAGAAATCAGAATAAACGCTACCCTCCAATCAGCCAGATACCTACAAGGTTTAAGACGGCATTACAACAAGAGCACCCAACCTCGATCACTACAAGTCGGAGACTTAGTACTAAGAAGGATACAAAAGACTGATGGACGACATAAGCTACTCAGTCCATGGGAAGGCCCATTCATCGTCACAAAAGTCACCAGACCAGGCACATACAAGTTAATGACCGAAGATGGAAAAGAAGTCAGCAATACATGGCACATCAGCCAGCTAAGAAGATTCTACGCGTAAAAACAACTCAAGAAGAAACAGATATGCAAGCCACAAGGGACCTACTTTCACAATCAACGAAAGACAATACTCTTCAACAACATATGTATTAGTTTATACTCATGATCAATAAAAGATGATTTTCATCCACAGCATGTCTTGTCATGACTTCCAATGAGTTGTTTTTACGAAACAAAAAGCAAAATGGCTGAAAACATGCCTGAGCATTCCGGCCGAGAGCAAAATAGCTGAAAAAAACGCTTGAGCCCGCCGATGAGGGTAGCTAAAAGCTAACACCCGAAACAAAAAGCAAAATGGCTGAAAACACGCCTGAGCATTCCGGCCGAGAGCAAAATAGCTGAAAAAACGCTTGAGCCCGCCGATGAGGGTAGCTAAAAGCTAACACCCAAAACAAATAGCAAAATGGCTGAAATCATGCCTGAGCATTCTGGCCGAGAGCAAAATAGCTAAAAAAACGCTTGAGCCCGCCGATGAGGGTAGCTAAAAGCTAACACCCAAAACAAAAAGCAAAATGGCTGAAAACATGCCTGAGCATTTTGGCCGAGAGCAAAATAGCTGAAAAAACGCTTGAGCCCGCCGATGAGGGTAGCTAAAAGCTAACACCCGAAACAAATAGCAAAATGGCTGAAAACATGCCTGAGCATTCTGGCCGAGAGCAAAATAGCTGAAAAAACGCTTGAGCCCGCCGATGAGGGTAGCTAAAAGCTAACACCCAAAACAAAAAGCAAAATGGCTGAAAACATGCCTGAGCATCCCGGCCAAGAGCAAAATAGCTGAAAAAACGCTTAAACTCGCCAATGAGGGTAGCTAAAAGCTAACAAAAAGCAAATTGGCTGAGTCGACCGAAATTTCAACTTCAAAAGACCCTCTAGCACTTTGTTCCGAAAAGCAAGAGGCTCGGGGGCTACACTCACTGAGTGCACTTTTATCCAAAAGTGCACATCAGCTGAAGAAAAGATAAAGAAGACACAAATTCAGAAAGAACTTGGACGAAGTGCAAATAACCTGGAAGAGGGACATCAAGAACCAGAGAAGTCTAGAAACGACCTCGTTGAATAAAAAACAACTCGGAAGAGCATCACGGCTTAGTCAAAAAACTAAGCTCAGGGGCTCGGCATTCGCTTCAACTATGCTCGGGGGCTCGAATTCAAGGATGAAAGACAAGAATACAAGTACTCAAGACTACAACAAAAACAACACATCAAGACCCTTCATCTGATTTCTATTCTAAAGAAAAGTACTCAGAGAAGGCTCGGGGACTGCGGGATACATAACCCCAAAATTTTTTTGAAGACAAGAATTTGGACCCTCCAACTTTTGCAAGCAAAAGCAAGAGGCTCGGGGGCTACACTCAGTGAGTGCAATTTTTACGAAAAATTGCACCCACCCAAAAAGAACTCGGAGCAACCAAGAAGACTAAAGGGACCCTCTGGCTTCTTGTCCCAACAAGCAAGAGGCTCGGAGGCTACACTCACTGAGTGCACTTTTATCCAAAAGTGCACATCAGCCGAAGAAAAGACAAAGAAGACACAAATTCAGAAAGAACATGGACGAAGTGCAAACAACCCCGAAGAGGTGCTGCAAGTACCAAGACAAATTCAGAAAGAACCCGGATTGATCAGAAAACAACCCGGATGAGGTACATATAAGTTCAGAAAGAACCTGGACGAAGCACAAACAACCCCGAAGAGGTGCTGCAAGTACCAAGACAAATTCAGAAAGAACCCGGATTGATCAGAAAACAAGCAAAAGCAAGAGGCTCGGGGGCTACACTCAGTGAGTGCAATTTTTACGAAAAATTGCACCCACCCAAAAAGAACTCGGAGCAACCAAGAAGACTAAAGGGACCCTCTGGCTTTTTGTCCCAACAAGCAAGAGGCTCGGAGGCTACACTCACTGAGTGCACTTTTATCCAAAAGTGCACATCAGCCGAAGAAAAGACAAAGAAGACCATCTCAAGGTTTCACTTCAAGAAGAACCTCGAACGGATTTATAACAACTCAACGAAGACCAAGAAGAACAAGAAGGCTTCCGAAGCTCATCCATGAGATGCTCGGGGGCTTGTCGATACGGGACCCATGGGGTTTCGCACGGAGAAGAGAGAAGAAGACCTAGTCCAACTAGGATTCCCTACATGTAATCCTACTAGAACTAGTTACACATAATCCTACTAGGATCTTTACTTTGTAACCGACTAGGACTCCCGCCTCTCCTGGACTATATAAAGGAGGGCGGGGGTCCCTAGATCGGCAGCTAACACACACACATCGACACACACAACCACAACATACCTCGCAACACAACAAATAGCGCAGGGCGCAATATACTATCCACACCAAACTGGACGTAGGGCGCCGTGACTTTCCGGCGTGCCGAACCAGTATAAATTGTTGTCTCCCTGCGTTTACCATCGAGTTCCTGCAAACGCCGATACCCCTCCGAACAAATCACCGTCCTGGGTATCCCGTGGCAGGTTGCCGGTGGTAAAACATCGACAGCGTCCAGTCGGCGTTAGCCTTTGCGTTGGATTGATTGTAATGTTATTACTCGATCTACGATCGAGGGCCTGAACCAGGGATAAATCGACTGTCTCTTGCGTTAACCATCGAGTTCAGCATACGCCGAAGCCCAAACGTACTGCCGCCTGTACCCCCGTGGCAGGCTACCGGTGGTAAAACATCGACAGCTGGCGTGCCAGGTAGGGGTTCTCGGCGCTTTGCGTTTGAGAGCTCGGTGGACCTCAAGATCAAAGATTTGTTGTGGCTCGGCATGGTTGCAGTTATGTGCCGACCATCACAACTCGCTGGCTCGGCAAGGTTCTCCAAAATACAAGATCGATCTACTCAACGAGAGAAGTCGAGGGTCCTTGTACAAGTTGAATCCGGTGTAATGATGCTCCGTACGAGATCGATCGGCGGATCAGCGCGCGTCTACGTCGAGTTCAAGTCATGGTCTTCCGCGCTCGCTTGTCCGTCGAGTTCAAAGGCATCTATTGAGGCAGTCCACTTTTTGCTCGAGGCCAAGCGCTGAAAAGCGTGTCGCAAGCGGACAGTAGCTCAGCAGTCCGAAGCGGAGAACAACTCAAGATCAAGGCGGTGGTGTCAGCTGGCCTGTTGTATCTGTCAAAAGGCACCAGAAGGTTACGAATCATCCAAGCCTATGGGATCAAAGCCACGAGCTACACTGCCACAGCATGTCCAAGCAATCAAGCAACTAAAGGCTGCTCTACCAGAAATTTGCATCAAATCGGCAGCATCGACATCCGGCCGCAAACTATCTCGTCAACGACTACTTCGACGGGCGGCTCGCCAATGACTTCTTCGATCACATCGCGGGCTCGCCAACGGCTACGAGCGGCTCACTGATGACTTCTTCGAATATGACACGGACTTGCCGATGACTACTCGTCTCAACTAAAATACTAGTCGAAGACGGACTACTTCGACTACTCTGTGAAGCCCACCGATAACAACCTCGACTACTCATCTCGACTAGAAAACTAGCCGGGGCAGGCTTGACACCATCGGCAACTAGTCGGAATCCACTCCAACTAGTCAGCTTCATCGACGACCGCCACGGCTTCGTCAACAACGCGGCCACAAACCAAGCTAAGTCACATCTCATTTTTTATATATTCTGGATATTATTCGTATGCCTATGTGGCCATATCATCTTCCCTTAACGGCTGTTAATTTTCTCGGATAGTAAGCCTTAATTCGTGAAGCTTGTTTTCTCGAATGGATGGTCACATCAATGAACCTCTGAACCATACGGATGGTCACGTCAAAGAACCTCTGAACCATACGGGTGGTCACGTCAATAGACCTCTGAACCATACGCGAGATTCAAGTGCTTAAACGTAATAGGCTACTACCTAGAAAATTAACCGACCTAGCAAGGGAAGACACAAAAAATCATCATGTGAGCAAACATAGTGCTCTAAGTCTTCTCTTAACGATCGCTAAAGTCCTCAGGTAGAACAGACCTTAATCCGTGAAGCTTGTCTACTCGAATGGATGGTCACGTCAATGAACCTCTGAACCACACACGAGATTCAAGTGCTTAAACATAACAGGACACTACCTAAGGAATTTACATGGCCTAGCAAGAGCAAGACGCAAAAAGTTTATATACATTTCATAATGCAGGGGCCCGCCCCTGATTGATTATTCAAATATGGGACATGCTCCCCACTTCATATCCGAAATGTCATTTACAACATATTTTTATGTTTAACATACAGGGGAGCTACATCGGTACCATGAGATCAGGAAAACACGCTCCTGAGAGCTAGTCCAGAAACAACCCGGATTGATCAGAAAACAACCCGGATGAGGTACATACAAATTCAGAAAGAACCTGGACGAAGCGCAAACAACCCCGAAGAGGTGCTGCAAGTACCAAGACAAATTCAGAAAGAACCCGGATTGATCAGAAAACAACCCGGATGAGGTACATACAAGTTCAGAAAGAACCTGGACGAAGCGTAAACAACCCCGAAGAGGTGCTGCAAGTACCAAGATAAATTCAGAAAGAACCCGGATTGATCAGAAAACAACCCGGATGAGGTACATACAAGTTCAGAAAGAACCTGGACGAAGCGCAAACAACCCCGAAGAGGTGCTGCAAGTACCAAGACAAATTCAGAAAGAACCCGGATTGATCAGAAAACAAGCAAAAGCAAGAGGCTCGGGGGCTACACTCAGTGAGTGCAATTTTTACGAAAAATTGCACCCACCCAAAAAGAACTCGGAGCAACCAAGAAGACTAAAGGGACCCTCTGGCTTTTTGTCCCAACAAGCAAGAGGCTCGGAGGCTACACTCACTGAGTGCACTTTTATCCAAAAGTGCACATCAGCCGAAGAAAAGACAAAGAAGACCATCTCAAGGTTTCACTTCAAGAAGAACCTCGAACGGATTTATAACAACTCAACGAAGACCAAGAAGAACAAGAAGGCTTCCGAAGCTCATCCATGAGATGCTCGGGGGCTTGTCGATACGGGACCCATGGGGTTTCGCACGGAGAAGAGAGAAGAAGACCTAGTCCAACTAGGATTCCCTACATGTAATCCTACTAGAACTAGTTACACATAATCCTACTAGGATCTTTACTTTGTAACCGACTAGGACTCCCACCTCTCCTGGACTATATAAAGGAGGGCGGGGGTCCCTAGATCGGCAGCTAACACACACACATCGACACACACAACCACAACATACCTCGCAACACAACAAATAGCGCAGGGCGCAATATACTATCCACACCAAACTGGACGTAGGGCGCCGTGACTTTCCGGCGTGCCGAACTAGTATAAATTGTTGTCTCCCTGCGTTTACCATCGAGTTCCTGCATACGCCGATACCCCTCCGAACAAATCACCGTCCTGGGTATCCCATGGCAGGTTGTCGGTGGTAAAACATCGACAGCGTCCAGTCGGCGTTAGCCTTTGCGTTGGATTGATTGTAATGTTATTACTCGATCTACGATCGAGGGCCTGAACCAGGGATAAATCGACTGTCTCTTGCGTTAACCATCGAGTTCAGCATACGCCGAAGCCCGAACGTACTGCCGCCTGTACCCCTGTGGCAGGCTACCGGTGGTAAAACATCGACAGCTGGCGCGCCAGGTAGGGGTTCTCGGCGCTTTGCGTTTGAGAGCTCGGTGGACCTCAAGATCAAAGATTTGTTGTGGCTCGGCATGGTTGCAGTTATGTGCCGACCATCACAACTCGCTGGCTCGGCAAGGTTCTCCAAAATACAAGATCGATCTACTCAACGAGAGAAGTCGAGGGTCCTTGTACAAGTTGAATCCGGTGTAATGATGCTCCGTACGAGATCGATCGGCGGATCAGCGCGCGTCTACGTCGAGTTCAAGTCATGGTCTTCCGCGCTCGCTTGTCCGTCGAGTTCAAAGGCATCTATTGAGGCAGTCCACTTTTTGCTCGAGGCCAAGCGCTGAAAAGCGTGTCGCAAGCGGACAGTAGCTCAGCAGTCCGAAGTGGAGAACAACTCAAGATCAAGGCGGTGGTGTCAGCTGGCCTGTTGTATCTGTCAAAAGGCACCAGAAGGTTATGAATCATCCAAGCCTATGGGATCAAAGCCACGAGCTACACTGCCACAGCATGTCCAAGCAATCAAGCAACTAAAGGCTGCTCTACCAGAAATTTGCATCAAATCGGCAGCATCGACATCCGGCCGCAAACTATCTCGTCAACGACTACTTCGACGGGCGGCTCGCCAATGACTTCTTCGATCACATCGCGGGCTCGCCAACGGCTACGAGCGGCTCACTGATGACTTCTTCGAATATGACACGGACTTGCCGATGACTACTCGTCTCAACTAAAATACTAGTCGAAGACGGACTACTTCGACTACTCTGTGAAGCCCACCGATAACAACCTCGACTACTCATCTCGACTAGAAAACTAGCCGGGGCAGGCTTGACACCATCGGCAACTAGTCGGAATCCACTCCAACTAGTCAGCTTCATCGACGACCGCCATGGCTTCGTCAACAACGCGGCCACGAACCAAGCTAAGTCACATCTCATTTTTTATATATTCCGGATATTATTCGTATGCCTATGTGGCCATATCATCTTCCCTTAACGGCTGTTAATTTTCTTGGATAGTAAGCCTTAATTCATGAAGCTTGTTTTCTCGAATGGATGGTCACATCAATGAACCTCTGAACCATACGGATGGTCACGTCAAAGAACCTCTGAACCATACGGGTGGTCACGTCAATAGACCTCTGAACCATACGCGAGATTCAAGTGCTTAAACGTAATAGGCTACTACCTAGAAAATTAACCGACCTAGCAAGGGAAGACACAAAAAATCATCATGTGAGCAAACATAGTGCTCTAAGTCTTCTCTTAACGATCGCTAAAGTCCTCAGGTAGAACAGACCTTAATCCGTGAAGCTTGTCTACTCGAACGGATGGTCATGTCAATGAACCTCTGAACCACACACGAGATTCAAGTGCTTAAACATAACAGGACACTACCTGAGGAATTTACATGGCCTAGCAAGAGCAAGACGCAAAAAGTTTATATACATTTCATAATGCAGGGGCCCGCCCCTGATTGATTATTCAAATATGGGACATGCTCCCCACTTCATATCCGAAATGTCATTTACAACATATTTTTATGTTTAACATACAGGGGAGCTACATCGGTACCATGAGATCAGGAAAACACGCTCCTGAGAGCTAGTCCAGAAACAACCCGGATTGATCAGAAAACAACCCGGATGAGGTACATACAAATTCAGAAAGAACCTGGACGAAGCGCAAACAACCCCGAAGAGGTGCTGCAAGTACCAATACAAATTCAGAAAGAACCCGGATTGATCAGAAAACAACCCGGATGAGGTACATACAAGTTCAGAAAGAACCTGGACGAAGCGTAAACAACCCCGAAGAGGTGCTGTAAGTACCAAGACAAATTCAGAAAGAACCCGGATTGATCAGAAAACAACCCGGATGAGGTACATACAAGTTCAGAAAGGACCTAGATGAAGTGCAAACAACCTGGAAGAGGTGCGGCAAGAACCAAGACAAGATCAGAAAGAACCTGGATGAATCAAAAACAACCTGGAAGAACATTTCAGAAAGAACCCGGATTGATAAAAAAAACTCAGATGAGGTACATACAAATTCAGAAAGAACCTGGACGAAGTGCAAACAACCCGGATGAGGTACATACAAATTCAGAAAGAACCTGGACGAAGTGCAAACAACCTGGAAGAGGGACATCAAGAACCAGAGAAGTCTAGAAACGACCTCGTTGAATAAAAAACAACTCGGAAGAGCATCACGGCTTAGTCAAAAAACTAAGCTCGGGGGCTCGGCATTCGCTTCAACTATGCTCGGGGGCTCGAATTCAAGGATGAAAGACCAAGAATACAAGTACTCAAGACTACAACAAAAACAACACATCAAGACCCTTCATCCAATTTCTATTCTAAAAAAAAGTACTCAGAGAAGGCTCGGGGACTGCGGGATACATAACCCCAAAAATTTTTTGAAGACAAGAATCTGGACCCTCCAACTTTTGTAAGCAAAAGCAAGAGGCTTGGGGGCTACACTCAGTGAGTGCAATTTTTACAAAAAATTGCACCCACCCAAAAAGAACTCGGAGCAACCAAGAAGACTAAAGGGACCCTCTGGCTTCTTGTCCCAACAAGCAAGAGGCTCGGAGGCTACACTCACTGAGTGCACTTTTATCCAAAAGTGCACATCAGCCGAAGAAAAGACAAAGAAGACACAAATTCAGAAAGAACATGAACGAAGCGCAAACAACCCCGAAGAGGTGCTGCAAGTACCAAGACAAATTCAGAAAGAACCCAGATTGATCAGAAAACAACCCGGATGAGGTACATACAAGTTCAGAAAGAACCTGGACGAAGCGCAAACAACCCCAAAGAGGTGCTGCAAGTACCAAGACAAATTCAGAAAGAACCCGGATTGATCAGAAAACAAGCAAAAGCAAGAGGCTCGGGGGCTACACTCAGTGAGTGCAATTTTTACGAAAAATTGTACCCACCCAAAAAGAACTCGGAGCAACCAAGAAGACTAAAGGGACCCTCTGGCTTCTTGTCCCAACAAGCAAGAGGCTCGGAGGCTACACTCAATGAGTGCACTTTTATCCAAAAGTGCACATCAGCCGAAGAAAAGACAAAGAAGACCATCTCAAGGTTTCACTTCAAGAAGAACCTCGAACGGATTTATAACAACTCAACGAAGACCAAGAAGAACAAGAAGGCTTCTGAAGCTCATCCATGAGATGCTCGGGGGCTTGTCGATACGGGACCCATGGGGTTTCGCACGGAGAAGAGAGAAGAAGACCTAGTCCAACTAGGATTCCCTACATGTAATCCTACTAGAACTAGTTACACATAATCCTACTAGGATCTCTACTTTGTAATCGACTAGGACTCCCGCCTCTCCTGGACTATATAAAGGAGGGCGGGGGTCCCTAGATCGGCAGCTAACACACACACAGCGACACACACAACCACAACATACCTCGCAACACAACAAATAGCGCAGGGCGCAATATACTATCCACACCAAACTGGACGTAGGGCACCGTGACTTTTCGGCGTGCCGAACCAGTATAAATCGTTGTCTCCCTGCGTTTACCATCGAGTTCCTGCAAACGCCGATACCCCTCCGAACAAATCACCATCCCGGGTATCCCGTGGTGGGTTGCCGGTGGTACCCGGGACGGTGATTTGTTCGGATGGGTATCGGTGTCTGCAGGAACTCGATGGTAAACGCAGGGAGACAACGATTTATACTGGTTCGGCACGCCGGAAAATCACGGTGCCCTACGTCCAGAGTGGGGTGGATAGTATATTGCGCCCTGCGCTATTTGTTGTGGTTGTGAGTTCTGTCAGTTATGTGTGTGTGTCCCAATCTAGGGACCCCTGCCCTCGTTTATATAGTCCAGGAGAGGTGGGAGTCCTAGTCGGTTACAAAGTAGAGATCCTAGTAGGATTACGTGTAACTAGTTCTAGTAGGATTACATGTAGGGAATCCTAGTTGGACTAGGTCTTCTTCTCTCTTCTCCGTGGGAAACCCCATGAGTCCCATATCGACAAGCCCCCGAGCATCTCATGGATGAGCTTTGGAAGCCTTCTTGTTCTTCTTGGTCTTCATTGAGTTGTTGTAAATCTGTTCTAGGTTCTTCTTGAAGTGAAACCTTGAGATGGTCTTCTTTATCTTTTCTTCAGCTGATGTGCACTTTTGGACAAAAGTGCACTCAGTGAGTGTAGCCCCCGAGCCTCTTGCTTTTGTTTGCAAGAGTTAGAGGGTCTTGATCCTTTATGTTGTTTGAAAATTTGTGTTCTGAAGTAGTCCCCAAGACTTGGATTAAACCATCGTCTGAGTAGTCTCGCGACATCCTTCCAAAGCGGCCTTTTATTCTTGGATTAAACCATCATCCGAGTAGTTTTGCGGCATGCAGCCTCCGAGCTTATGTCCGGGTTCCTTTTTGGTGAAATTGCACTCACTGAGTGTACGAGCCTCGTGCTTTTGGGTTTATCCCACAGCTCCGCGCTTTCTCCGAGTTCTTCTCTTTAGAAAAGAAGTCAGATGAAGAGTCTTGATGTATCGTCGTCGTTGTAGTCTTGAGTTTCTTGTATTCTTGGTCTTTCATCCTTGAATTCGAGCCCCCGGGCATAGTTGAAGTGAATGCCGAGCCCCCGAGCTTAGTGTTTGACTAAGCCGTGATGCTCTTCCGAGTTGTTTCTATTCATCCAGGTCATTTCTAGACTTCTCTGGTTCTTGATGTACCTCTTCTAGGTTGTTTGCACTTCGTCCAGGTTCTTTCTGAATTTGTGTGTATCTCATCCGGGTTGTTTTTTTTAATCAATCCGGGTTCTTTCTGAAATGTTCTTCCAGGTTGTTTTTGATTCATCCGGGTTCTTTCTGATCCTGTCTTGGTTCTTGCCGCACCTCTTCTAGGTTGTTTGCACTTCGTCCAGGTTCTTTCTGAACTTGTATGTACCTCATCCGGGTTGTTTTCTGATCAATCCGGGTTCTTTCTGAATTTGTCTTGGTACTTGCAGCACCTCTTCGGGGTTGTTTGCGCTTCGTCCAGGTTCTTTCTGAACTTGTATGTACCTCATCCGGGTTGTTTTCTGATCAATCTGGGTTCTTTCTGAATTTGTCTTGGTACTTGCAGCACCTCTTCGGGGTTGTTTGCGCTTCGTCCATGTTCTTTCTGAACTTGTATGTACCTCATCCGGGTTGTTTTCTCATCAATCCGGGTTCTTTCTGAATTTGTCTTGATTTCTGTTCCCAACTTATCTAGGTTGTTTTTCCTGATCTCATGGTACCGATGTAGCTCTCCTGCATGTTAAACATAAAAATATGTTGTAAATAACATTCCGGATATAAAGTGGGGAGCATGTCCCATATTTGAATAATCAATCAGGGGCGGGCCCCGACATTATGAAATGCATATAAACTTTTTGCGTCTTGCTCTTGCTAGGCCATGCAAATTCCTTAGGTAGTGTCCTGTTACGTTTAAGCACTTGAATCTTTAGCGTATGGTTCAGAGGTTCATGACATGACCATGTGAGCCTGGTACTCGGTTCGTGACCATCCATGTGAGTAGACAAGCTTCACAGATTAAGGTGTGTTCTACCTGAGGAATTCGGCGACCGTTAAGAGAAGACCTAGAGCGCTATGTTTGCTCGCATGATGATTTTTTTGTATGTTGAGCACTATGTTTGCTCGCATGATGATTTTTTGTGTCTTCCCTTGCTAGGTCGGTTAATTTCCTGGGTAGTTGCCTGTTACGTTTAAGCACTTGAATCTCACGTTTGGTTCAGAGGTCTATTGACGTGACCACCCGTATGGTTCAGAGGTTCTTTGACGTGACCATCCGTATGGTTCAGAGGTTCATTTGACGTGACCATCCATTCGAGAAAAACAAGCTTCACGAATTAAGGCTTACTATCCGAGGAAACTAACAGCCGTTAGGGGAAGATGATATGGCCACAGAGGCATACGAATAATATCCAAAATGTAAAAAAATTAAAGCGTTACTTAGCTTGGTTCATGGCAGAGTTGTCCATCACCGCAGCCGAGTTGTTTGCGTTGCATTCGGCGCGGCGTGCAGCCAAGTAGTTGGAAGGAGATTTGATAGCTCTCTTGTCGCCGGATGTAGTCGAACACCTTGAAGTAGTCGAACAGTTCTGTCGAGTACTTTGCTGATGAGGTAAACCGGCTGAGCGATCGTGGGTTTTTTTACTACAAGCGATCGCGGTATGTTGAGTACTCGGAACAACTCAGAACCCGTCGCATGTACTCTGAAGTCGCTGCCGAGTATCAGGAAGTCGTTGTCGAGTACCCGGTTGAGTCCGAGCAGTGGGAGTAGTCCATCAAGCGTCACACGGTAGAGTCGTCGAGTTGTCGTTGTGATCAGCGCTGACGACGTGGGGGCGGTGCACCCTTCTAGCTTGACGTGAGCCTTCTTGTTGACCCCCTCCCCTTTTTTTTGAGGCAGTCGTAGACATCTGTTCGTGCACGAATATATACACGTATACGTTGCCATTGGCCTTGCTTTGCTTCATCATCTTGGCTTGCATGGTGAGGTAAGTTGCTCCCTAGTAGATTCTTGATGGAGCCGAGTTGTCGTCGTGTGCATGTAGCCGAACAACCCGGTGGATCTTGATGCAGCGATGCAATTTGCTTGTGGTCTTGGACATCTTGTTAGCTTCTGGCTTGGTTCTGATTTGGCTGGATGGCTTGTTATGTATGTACGTGTATGTACACCTTCTTTATTTGCATCTTGAAGTGGTTGGACATCGTGGTGAGTTCTCGTCATCTAGTTCTTGACCAGATCCGTTCCAGTTGAGTTGTCAATGTGCCTTCTCCATGTATATTTGCATATATACGCGTATATGAAAAAACCAAATATTAATACGCTGATTGCTTTTGGCTAGCTTGCTGCTTGTGTCATCCTTGTAGCATCCTTTGCATGTACTTTGAGCAGATGGATATCGTCTTGTCTGTCATAGTAGAATTTGTATCCGATGCCAGGACTTTTTGCTTGATACAGTACTTGGCTTGGATAGAATTGGCCCTAGGACTTGTACGTGCTTGCTTCTAAACATTGTATTAGCTTGTGTACGGAATCTTTGTCGCTTTGCTGATGTATACGTCATTGCAGGAACTCGATGGTAAACGTAGGGAGACAACGATTTATACTGGTTCGGCACACCGGAAAGTCACGGCGCCCTACGTCCAGTTTGGTGTGGATAGTATATTGCGCCCTGCGCTATTTGTTGTGTTGCGAGGTATGTTGTGGTTGTGTGTGTCGCTGTGTGTGTGTTAGCTGCCGATCTAGGGACCTCCGCCCTCCTTTATATAGTCCAGGAGAGGCGGGAGTCCTAGTCGGTTACAAAGTAGAGATCCTAGTAGGATTATGTGTAACTAGTTCTAGTAGGATTACATGTAGGGAATCCTAGTTGGACTAGGTCTTCTTCTCTCTTCTCCGTGTGAAACCCCATGGGTCCCGTATCAACAAGCCCCTGAGCATCTCATGGATGAGCTTCGGAAGCCTTCTTGTTCTTCTTGGTCTTCGTTGAGTTGTTATAAATCCGTTTGAGGTTCTTCTTGAAGTGAAACCTTGAGATGGTTTTCTTTGTCTTTTCTTCGGCTGATGTGCACTTTTGGATAAAAGTGCACTCAGTGAGTGTAGCCTCCGAGCCTCTTGCTTGTTGGGACAAGAAGCCAGAGGGTCCCTTTAGTCTTCTTGGTTGCTCCGAGTTCTTTTTGGGTGGGTGCAATTTTTCGTAAAAATTGCACTCACTGAGTGTAGCCCCCGAGCCTCTTGCTTTTGCTTGTTTTCTGATCAATCCGGGTTCTTTCTGAATTTGTCTTGGTACTTGCAGCACCTCTTCAGGGTTGTTTGCGCTTCGTCCAGGTTCTTTCTGAATTTGTATGTACCTCATCCGGATTGTTTTCTGATCAATTCGGGTTGTTTCTAGACTAGCTCTCAGGAGCGTGTTTTCCTGATCTCATGGTACCGATGTAGCTCCCCTGTATGTTAAACATAAAAATATGTTGTAAATGACATTTCGGATATGAAGTGGGGAGCATGTCCCATATTTGAATAATCAATCAGGGGCGGGCCCCTGCATTATGAAATGTATATAAACTTTTTGCGTCTTGCTCTTGCTAGGCCATGTAAATTCCTCAGGTAGTGTCCTGTTACGTTTAAGCACTTGAATCTCGTGTGTGGTTCAGAGGTTCATTGACGTGACCATCCGTTCGAGTAGACAAGCTTCATGGATTAAGGTTTGTTCTACCTGAGGACTTTAGCGACCGTTAAGAGAAGACTTAGAGCACTATGTTTGCTCACATGATGATTTTTTGTGTCTTCCCTTGCTAGGTCGGTTAATTTTCTAGGTAGTAGCCTATTACGTTTAAGCACTTGAATCTCGCGTATGGTTCAGAGGTCTATTGACGTGACCACCTGTATGGTTCAGAGGTTCTTTGACGCGACCATCCGTATGGTTCAGAGGTTCATTGACGTGACCATCCTTTCGAGAAAACAAGCTTCACGAATTAAGGCTTACTATCCGAGAAAATTAACAGCCGTTAAGGGAAGATGATATGGCCACATAGGCATACGAATAATATCCGGAATATATAAAAAATGAGATGTGACTTAGCTTGGTTCGTGGCCGCGTTGTTGACAAAGCCGTGGCGGTCATCGATGAAGCTGACTAGTTGGAGTGGATTCCGACTAGTTGCCGATGGTGTCAAGCCTGCCCCGGCTAGTTTTCTAGTCGAGATGAGTAGTCGAGGTTGTTATCGGCGGGCTTCACGGAGTAGTCGAAGTAGTCCGTCTTCGACTAGTATTTTAGTTGAGACGAGTAGTCGTCGGCAAGTCCGTGTCATAGTCGAAGAAGTCGTCAGTGAGCCGCTCGTAGCCGTTGGCGAGCCCGCGATGTGATCGAAGAAGTCGTTGGCGAGCCGCCCATCGAAGTAGTCGTTGACGAGATAGTTTGCGGCCGGATGTCGATGCTGCCGATTTGATGCAAATTTCTGGTAGAGCAGCCTTTAGTTGCTTGATTGCTTGGACATGCTGTGGCAGTGTAGCTCGTGGCTTTGATCCCGTAGGCTTGGATGATTCGTAACCTTCTGGTGCCTTCTGACAGATACAACAGGCCAGCTGACACCACCGCCTTGATCTTGAGTTGTTCTCCGCTTTGGACTGCTGAGCTACTGTCCGCTTGTGACACGCTTTTCAGCGCTTGGCCTCGAGCAAAAAGCGGACTGCCTCAATAGATGCCTTTGAACTCGACGGACAAGCGAGCGTGGAAGACCGTGACTTGAACTCGACGCAGACGCGCGCTGATCCGCCGATCGATCTCGTACGGAGCATCATTACACCGGATTCAACTTGTACAAGGACCCTCGACTTCTCTCGTTGAGTAGATCGATCTTGTATTTTGGAGAACCTTGCCGAGCCGGCGAGTTGTGATGGTCGGCACATAACTGCAACCATGCCGAGCCACAACAAATCTTTGATCTTGAGGTCCACCGAGCTCTCAAACGCAAAGCGCCGAGAACCCCTACCTGGCGCGCTAGCTGTCGATGTTTCACCACCGATAGCCTGCCATGGGGGTACCCGGGGCAGTACGTTCGGGCTTTGGCGTATGCTAAACTCGATGGTTAACGCAAGAGACAGTCAATTTATCCCTGGTTCAGGCCCTCGATCGTAGATCGAGTAATAACCTTATGTCCAGTCGGCGTTAGCCTTTGCGTTGGATTAATTGTAATGTGTTGTGTTGTGTTGTACAATTGTCCTCCTCTCAGGAGCCCTGCCCTCCTTTATATAGTCAGGAGGCCAGAGTCCTAGTCGGTTTATAATGAGATTTCCTAGTAGAATTACCTAATAGTTCTACTACTATGATTATATGGGAAGAATCCTAGTTGGGCTAGATCTTTTTTCTACCCTGCGGGGTATCCTGTGGGTCCCGCATCGATAGGAACATTATGTGGCGTGCGACATTGATCAGATTTTCTTGAGCAACACCAGGTGGTCGGAGAGACCTAGTGCTAGTGGAATGGAGCAGGTGAGGGAGCTCCTAGCGTTGATTGACCGAAGGAGAGTAGATGGGGTCATAGTGGCAATGAACTTTACTTTTCGACGATGCTAGCCCAGCAAGGAGAGGGCACACCCTGCATATGAATTCTAGGGGATACTGACGGGACCCGAGAGGTGCCCAAGCCGATTACCCAAGAGGAAGTCAAGCGACGGATTGGGGTGTTGTTTAACCTCATGGGGCACCACAAGGTTGACGACCAGCAGAGGGCCTTCAGTGTTGGGAACATCTCACCAGGGGTAAGAGTCTTTGTATTAGTTTGGCCTAATTCCTTTTTTGTTGCGATGTACTCACTCGTGCTCTTGAAGATCCATGGGCAGGACCGAGCAGCATACTTCTCAGTCATGCCGTTGGCGGATTGGCCGAGGGGTGTTGATGCCCAGCCAAGTAGTCCCCAGCATTGAGCCAGCTCGGGGGTTGGTGGGGACAGATCGAATGATAATGACGACGAAGATGGAGGTGAGCGGACATCAGATGTCCGTGAAAAACTTTGGGGGAAGTGGACTGCTAGCGAGGAGCCATCCCTGAAGAGAAGGAAGACGGCAGGATTGTCCCATCGAGAAGAGTGGTCGGTGAACATCGGCGCTCCCACTCCCCCCAAAGATGGTGAATGCTGGTTTCACACTCATCAGATGATGATGGGTTGGCAGCACCACCATCTCCGAGGGATAGGACGCCACCACCAGTCATGCCAGCCGAAGCGGAGACCCACGAGATGCGACGGATGTGGCAAGCCATGGCCACGACGCCTAGCGGTGTTCGGATGTCATCAATGGCGATGACTCATGTGCCGCCAGCATCAATAGCCTAGGCACCTGCTGAAGCCCTCGAGATCACAGTTACATCCCCTATGGTAACAGTGCAGGCGGCCACCGCAATCCCCGAGACTGCGCGGACGACTCTAGCAGTGGCGATGGAGACATCGAGTGGTTCAGGTGGTAGGCTGACGGGTAGCAGGCGGGGGCGCTGGTTCTGAGCTGCGCAATGGGAGTCACAGTTGAAAGTACCTTGTTTACTTGCTATGTTGCTTCGGTACGATAGTTTGCTTCTTTAACTTATTATTTTTTGTTGAAGCACAGAGTCGATGGAGGAACTGCAACCATCGGCTGCTAGCGATGAAAGGCATGCGGGGGAGCCGGTGGCTCCCCCCGCTGACCCAACACAAACAAGAGTAGATCCAGTTGCCCCTACCTCGGAACAATCAACAGCTGTAGGGCCAACCGGCCGTACTATGGGAGAGCCCTCGACAGCTAGACCGACGTCGCCTGGTGGTGGGTTGCACGACTAAAAGGTCATTGGATATTGCAGTTTTACCAAGCCCATTGATCTTGCATTTGCCATTATCACCAAATATAATACTATCATAACCATTATTGCCATTGGTATTGATTGAGTTGAATATTCTTGTATCACTGACCATGTGTTGAGAGCACCCACTATCAAGAACCTAATGCATTTCTCCGGCTTTGTAATTGACTTACAAAAGAAGATTAATTCTTTTTAGGTACCCAAACTTGCTTGGGTCCTTGAATATTAGTTACTAAGCTCTTTAGCACCCAAATGACTTTCTTCTTTGAGCCCATCCATGGTGCACCAATGAACTTAGCCTTCACAATATTTATACCCTTAGTAAGCACATAGAAAGAATCAAGCTTAATTGAGGATACATTGGCTTGTGGCTTCTTTTTCATGCACCTGATGGCCTCGGTGTCGGTGATGTTGGGGACAGAGTTTCTTGTCTCCGAGAAGCGCCTGATGAAGTCACGTAGAGATTCCCCAGAGGACTGATGAAGCTTTTCCAAGTCATACTTGGTACTAGGCTGCTCACATGTAGCCATGTAGTTATCGGTGAAGACTTTATTGAGGTCGTCCTAAGATCAGATGGAGTTCTCCTACAAGCTAAGGAGCCAATTATTTGTAGACTAGTTAAGCATGACAGGAAGGTAGTTTGCCATGACATCCTTGTCTCCACCCATGGCTTTTAGGGCGATCGCGTATAGAGTTAGCCACTGAGCGGGGTTGGCCTTTCCATCGTAGGTATTAACACCAATGACCTTGAAGCCCACCGGCCACCGAACGGTTTGAAGCCTCTCTATAAAGGGGTAAAGTCCCGATGCACTAGCGGGAAGTGGTGCTTGGCAAGCAGTGAATCATTCGTGTTCAGCGTCGAATCTCCGACGACACTCCATCTCTACTTTGTAGTGTGCGGACCTACTGTTTTTGATGCGGCCATGGGCATCCACACTGGCGTTAAGGTGATTGTGAAGCTCGCGAGGGGCGGGTTGATTGACCTCCTGGTTGCGGTTGCCATCCCAACCTCCCTGGAGACATGGTGGGCGGGTGTCTTGGTGTGAATAGGCTTCATAGTTGCCCTTGGAACCTCTATAGAGGTAGGGGCCTCTAGCCTAAGATCAGGGGTCATCGGCGCCATGATGTTGGCCTCCTTCGTCATGGTGGGAGCGGCGGCTATGAGCTAACATGATGGAGTAAGATGGTGCATTGTTTTGGAACTCATTGACCTAGACTTGTGCAGTTATGATGTGCGCACAGACCTTCTCGACCTCTGGAATGTGAGGGAGTTTGTCGAGCATGTTGAAAGTGACAACGCGATTGACACTTAGAGTCTGATAGACTCGCTGGTCGCCAACCATGTCAAATGCCTCTTCTAGATTGCGTTGATGGCGGGATGGGCCGCGACCATCTTCGCTGGCCTTAGGGGCTGCTTCTGCATCTCGGTGACATTGACGATCGGTGTTCTTCGCTAGATGAGCGTTGTGCTCTTCAGCGGTTTCACCCTCCTTGATAACACTATCATGGTTGATGTGGAAAATCATGCCTCCAAACTTTGGAGGGAAAGTAGGGCAGCTCGATAGGGTCCTGGTCAAGCCCTCGGAAGAATCATCGAGGCTTTCATCTAGGACATGATGAAGAGATTTGGTCGGAAGAGGGGAATCCTCTAAGAGCTAATGAATAGCCACCATGTTGACCACGGGCGTTGGCTAACCGGGGTCAATTGGGTCGATCACATAAAGGCCAGTGATGTGATTGTGTTCGACGTGGTGGATGGTGTTCTGATACACAGATCCTACACCCTCTAGCCTGAAGGGGTAGGGCCTCAATGGGTTCTCCATCGAGGCTTCATAGTCATCTAAGCAATGGTCGGTGGCAGGCAATGGTCGGTGCCGCACTGTGCGCCCTTCTGGAGTAGCCATGATCACCAGATCATAATCTATCCACCTTGCATGGTGTGGCCAAGCAGGTCGCTCAGTCACTGTGGCTTGGTGATCTCAGAGCACAGGGAAATTGTTGCTCGCTCTAGATTGATCTAGGACCGAATCCACAAGAAGCTGGCATTCTGTCAGGTGATCTGTGACCTGATTGATGGATGCAATCAGATTGTCATTGTTGATGGATCTCCTAATCCAGCGATGTGGTGCTAGGACTGGATATATCATTGTTGGTGTTGGCATGATTAGTGTAGGGTGGTCCTACACCGACTCCACAATCTCCCCGTTGCCATTAGGGCCGATGGCCTAGGTCATGGATCCGACCGTGAAGATCTGGCCCGGCTCGAGAGGGGCCATGGTGCTTGTGAAGGTGACCATCTGGTTTGCCATGGATTCAACATGCACACCCCCTACCTTGTGTGCCACTATCAACGAAATATGGCCAGTAGTCTACCAAGGGGTATACCCATGGTAGTAGATGAATCAGTGGAGGTGCACATGAGGAAGCCGGATGGTGACACAATGTAAGAGATAGCGATTAGACAGGTTTAGGCCGTTGACTTGACGTAATACCCTACGTCCTGTGTCCTTGTGGATTGTATTGCACATGATTCGATCCAAACAAGGGGGGCCCTACCTGCCTTATATAGCTTAGGGGTAGGGTTATAGATCGGTTATTTCTATTCTGATCGGTTTACAAGATAGGAAGTTACATATCGTATAATATCTATCATATCCGAGCAGATTTTGTTGATCACCGATAATCTTTATGTTGCCTTTTGAAGCACATCATCCTATGGCATACTTCATGTGGCATTGTCTTGCAAGCTAGGCCTCAACCGGTATCGCGACCCATGCATAGTCTTGTGGGCTAAGGTTCCCCTAGCGACTCAGCCCATGTGGAGCCTTGCGGGTATCGGAGGTCATACCCCCACAGGAGGTGGCACTACCCTTTCTAGTTTGCACTGAATAGCCTAAGGTGGTGGCACCACCACCCCTAGGGTGGTGTACCACCACCCTAGGCAAGGTGCACTGCCACCCCCTGCAGCGTGCCAATTTCAGCAGCACCACCCTTTCGTATTTTGGGCATAACTCTTAGCTCCGAACTCTGATTTTGATGATCTAGGACTTTTCAGAAAGTTAATGAAACGCTCTACAAGCTAGAAGTGGTGGAAATTGATTTGGACAAAGTTTTGGTCATCGGACTGTCCGGTGATCATGGCGGTGTGGCATCACCTTTTTTTCTAGAGAGGGGGAAAACTCATCGGGGGGTCCCGCCACCCCTGGGGCGGTGCACCACCCCCTTATGTACGGTGCTAGGGTCTCAATAGATAGTTTAAATTAGCTATTGCAATTCAACCGTTGGGGCACCGCCACCCTTGTCCGATGCCCGCACATTGCTATCCAGTGACCACACATAAATGTGCTACTTGGCTCCAACGGCTCTATTTGGCTTGGGGGCTATAAATAGAGGTGGAGCTTTAGCTTGGCTAAGGTTGAGCACCTTGGGGATGTGTTGCCCTTGTGTGTGCTTGGTTTAAGAGCCCTCTAACTCACTTGTGCTTGCAAGAAGTGCGAATCCATTATGAGTGAGTGATTCTAGTGTGTTGCATTAAGAGATTGCATCGAGTGGCACTAGGTGATCGAGTTGCAAGCTGGTGGTGCTTGTTACTCTTGGAGGTTGACACCTCCTAGATGGCTTGGTGGTGGTCTCCGTCGAAGCATACAAAGAAGATTGTGCGGTGCTCTGGAGAAGTGATTTGTGAGGGGTATCATGCTCACCCTACGGGAGCCACGAAGAGCAATACTAGTAGAGCGTGTCATTGAGCTACCCTCACTTTTGGGGTAGGTTCTTGCAGTGTCCAACGTGTGGGCTTGACGGGTGATGCCAATTAGCTGCTGAACCACCAAGTGAGCGGTCGACACAACGGGGACTAGCGTGTTGGTAAACACGTGAACCTCGAGAGAAAAAACACCGTGTCATCCTTGTCTTTCCGTTGGTTTGCATTCACCTTTACACAAGCTTGTACTTATATTTCATATATTGTGCTTGTGTAGTTGCTCTTATAATTAGTTAGCTTATGTAGCTCGCAAGTTACCTTCTTGCTTATGTAGCATAGAAGTAGCTCCCTTGTGTAACTAGTTTACTTTTGTAGTAAATTGGTTGTCTTGCTTAGTTTTTGTAGCTAATAATTTGCGCTCTATAATTTGTCTTGTGTAACCTTGTTATTGAGTATTGCTAGTGAGCTTAGGAGCTTTGTGCTTTTGCTTACTAGAATTGTGTAGGAGCTCTCCTGTTGCTTGAAGTACTAGTTGCATAGGTTTGTGTGACCTTGCAAGCTAGAATTGTTAGGTGAGTTCTAGCTAGTCCGACACCTTTGTTACCTAATTAGGATCTTTATAAGGTGCTTGATAACTTAGATAGAGAGGTGTAGTCTTGGCTAGATCGATAATTTTAATTCCACACTTATTTTGATTAGTCGGCGCAATTAATTTTAGAAAGGACTATTTAACCCCCCTCTAATCCACCATCTCGACCCTACACATGGTATCAGAGTAAGGTCTCTCATTTGTGGTCTTCACTAACCCAAGAGGATGGTGTCTAGTGGGCTAGATGATTATGAGACACATATTTTTTATGGCACAAACTTTGCACATTGAAAAAAATCACATGCTTGATTATTTTCGTGCAAAGGGACCTAAGGTTTGGTGGGTTGTCACTAGCGGTCTCACTCATATCTTGGACCATAGAAATCTCACCAAAGCTCAAAGAGTTCTCTTTAAACTTGATGCACATGCTTGTTATCTTAATTTGATGAAAAGGATAAACTACGTGGGAACCACTCGTGAGATATGGGAATCAATCAAGCACACCTTCAGTGATTCCTCCACATGGGATGATGGCAAGTTCAAGAAGGAGGAGCCCTAGGAGGAGGTGCATGAGTGTGTCGAGCATGACCATAATTTGGTGATTGTGGAAGATTGCTCCACCTCATGGTCAAGTGATGATGATGATGATACTACCATAAGATCACTTGACAAGATTGATGATGATGCCACAAGTGATGCCAATGATGATGCTACTCCTTGCACACTTGATGGTGATGATGATGGTTCATGTTTGGGGCATGATTGTGATGCTACTACAAGCCCATCCACTACACCACTTTGCTTCATGTCATAAGGTGACACCAAGGTATCTAATGCTAATGTGGTTGATCATGTTGATTCATATGATGAGCTTGTTAGCAGACTTGCTAGCATGAACATAGCTTTAGAAAATAAGATGGCCAAAACAAGTAAATTGGAAAATAAAAACTCATTTCTAAAAAACATATGTGAACAACAAAAACATCTACTTTATGTTATTACTTGTTCACATGAGGAGCTAAAATTGGCTCATGAGAAACTTAATTAGTGTTGCTCATGATAACTTGGTACAAGACCACGCTTTTCTCACTAAAGATCTTTTAAATGAAAAATCTAAAACTAGTGAGAGCTCATCACATGGGTCAATTGACCAATAACATGTTGTTGCTAACCCTTGTGATGTAGGCAAGAAGCATGGATCCTCCTCTTATGATGAATTACTAGCTATGCCATGTTCTTCAAATATAGATGCTTGTTCTTCCTCTATATCTTGTGAGACTAACCTTTTGAAGGAGAACAATGAGCTCAATGAACAAGTGAATAACTTGAGGAACAAGTTAGAGAGGTACTACAACTCCAAAGTCACATTCAAGCATATGATGAAGAATCAAAGAAGCTATGTAGACAAGGATGGAGTTGGGTTCATCAAGAAGATGACCAAAGGTGAAAGAGAAAGGGCAAGAAAGATAAAGAAGCAAGAAAAGGAGAAGCTATCTCACTACATGTGCTTCAAATGCCATGAAGTGGGACACCTTGCAAGTGCTTGCCCTAATGAAGAGAAGCTTAAGATGAAGAAAGAAGAGAGGCTCAAGCATATCAAGTGCTTCAAGTGTCGTACATGGGCTCATCTTACCTCTATGTGTCCAACCAAGAAATTGGTGAAGCAACAAGAGAAGCTTCAACCAAAGCCACTTGAGCAAGAAAATACACCTCAAGAGCAAATCAAGATCAACCACGAAGATGGTAGTGACTTGATGACGATGAAGAAGAAAACAAGAAGGGGTGGAAGAGCAAGGCATCCAATGCTTGATCAAGATGCCAAGATGATGAGCAAGATCTAAGATAAGAAGAAAGTGTATGCTCATATCAAGTACTTCAAGCGTGAAGATAAGAGAAACTTTGCCTTGAGGTGTCCTACCAAGCTTGAGAAGAAAGCTCAAGTAACTCATGAGAGGCAAGGCAATGAAAAGCAACACATGAGCAAGGAAAAAAAGGCTCAATCAAAGAGAGTTTGCTACTCATGCCAAAAAAGAGGACACATGGCTCATTCATGTCCACTAGGTAATAATTATAAGCCTATTTCAATTGATGATGATAATGTGCTTAGAAAGGATGGTAATGGTACCTCTATGGTTGCTATTGCAAAACATCTCACTGCTCATACTAAGGTAATGCCTAAGTATGTTGCTCCTAACTTAAGAGGACCCAAACTTATTTGGGTACCATCAAAAAGTGGATGATTGTTTGTAGATACCATGGCATTAGAGGCTTTATTCAATGGGTTTCTCATTGTTCATCATATGTTGAGTCAAGTATTGAAACTTAATGCAATACTATCCCAATGCCAAGCCAAAAATTAGTGAAGTCCAAATGTGCTACAACATACAAGTGTCATGTTCAAGTTGTGGATTTGAATCTTGCTAATTAGATGGTCATGAGTTAACCAAGGTATATCTCTTGTTGATCATTTCATTTGGGTGCATATGAGTTGATTGAATTGGATAAATATACAATGTTGCTTGCTATAAGATGTTTGAATGGATAAATGCTTAGTAATCAAGTTTGAATTGATTTGTGTTGGATAAATTCATGAGATGACTTTTAGTAAGTGGATTGAATGAATTTATGTCTTGTGAAAGTATTCAAACAAATTGATTTCAAGTTTGATTCAATTTGAAGAAGTGTAGCTCAATTGATTGAAATTTGTCCTGTATTTTAAAATCTGAGTAAGCTGTGATCTTAGCCATATCTGAGTGATAAAAAAATATTGGATTGACATGAAAATTGGTGTACATGCTTTAGACTTATGCTATAAGATGCTGTATAAATTTCATGAAAATTAGATAAGAGATGCTTCAGTTTTGGAGTAGATCTTGTCAGCTATAGTGCAGCAGTTTTCAGCATGGAGCAGTGGCGGAAGATTTGATTCCTGGTAGTTCATATGAGGTCAAATGAAGCTCAAATTTTTACAGATTCTATATAACTTAGTAAAGCACATCTCCACCAAATTTCGTGGCATTTGGATATTCACATTGGGAGGTATAGATTATTCTTTGAATGGTATAGGATCTGCTAGAAAAATGATAATTATTGGATTGATCAAGAGTTACTTTGATTGAAAGGTCCTTGAGTTGGAATCATGTCTATAAATGTTTGAGGTGTCTAAGTTTGGTTTTGGATTGATCTACAAGCATGGCAAGTAATGAGTACACGACCATTTGATTGTGGAGTGTACTTGGCACACAGTTGGTACTCAAATTAAAGATCAAAACCAAGATCAAGATAAATATAAAGTTTAAGTTGTAGAGATTATTGAAGATCATTTGGTAGAAAGGTAAGGACTTAAATAAGTAGAAAGAAAATGACATAAAGGAGGTTTTATGGTTACTCATCAAGTTAAGTCCATCACTTAGATCAATCAAACAAAGTCAATTCAAGTGAGTATCAAGAATGGTTCTTTGGAGAAAGGTCACTTCTTCCTAGTGTAGGGACTTGCCACCTTTTGTAGATAAACCAAGTGTGGTGCTTGGAAGACTAATATAGAAGTGATAATCCAAGGAATATTTGAGATGCTTAGTTGAAGCAATAAAAATGGTTGATCAAGAAAAACAAGCAACACCCAAAAGAGAGTTAGTCATGGTAATTCAAGTGATATTCTCATTAGTGCTCTCATGCTAGCATTGATCAAAGAGAAAGCAAACCAACCACAACTCAAGTTAGTGTACTTGATCATAAGCGATATTCATTTCATATGGGTGAAGAATGGATTTTATTCTTGATGATTGATCTTCATCAAGCTATTGAATTAGACTTCACATTGCTATTGGAGAAGTGAATAGGAATCTATATGACTATCCTCTTCTCCAATATAGCAAAGGTATTATTGTAACATGCATGATTATCTTCATCCCTTACTAGTATGCGGTTAGTGCATATAGTACATGTTTTATAGAATCATGCATTACAAATGAAATTTTAAAATTCATAGCCTATCACTATTGCTCTCATGGTTATTTGAAACTAGTGGTAGTGTATAAGTTTGTTCATGAGCTAGTAAACTCAAGTACTTGATCTAATTTGGATTGCTAACAAGTGACAAGTACAACATTGACAAAGATAACCCTTGCAAGAGGTGTGAAGAAGCTTGTTATTGGTTCAAACCGGACTTGAAAGCTTAGGCAAATTATTTAGTTCAAGTCAACATTAGATGCTCTGATAGTGACAAGAGTACAAGAACAAGACAACAATGCAAATGGATATCTAGTTTGTTTGTTTCAAGTGGTATCTAGACTCAATTGATTTATCAAGTGGTATTCACAAGTGGTGTCTAGATCAACTTACTAGTGATATCCTCCAAGTGGTACTCATGAAGATAGCAAATGTTCAAGAAATGTTCAAAATTGACAAATCCAATAAGTGGTTCCATGGTAGCAAATTCTTTCAAGTAATATCACATCTCTACATGTGGTATTAACTATACAAGATGGTGGTTCCATAAGTGATCCTCAACTTTAAGTGATCATCAAGTGAAACAAGTTCTCTCAGTAACAAGAACTCAAGCTTATCAAGTGAATGACCCATGCTATGACATAGGGGGAGGTATCCCAGCAATTGGTATCAAGGTCAAAGGTCCTATGTGTGGTATCTCAAGAGCTGTACAAATGGAGTCATTCCAACATATGAGGTAGTGTCCATAAAAATGCAAGAAAGTGTCAACCATCTATCCCTAGTACCACCCTTTTGTATCAAGTGATGCACACCTTTTATGGAAATTGATGACAAAGGGGAGAGATTGGTACAAAGATATGCAATATGCAAGAGGCATTCAGGAGAAGTTGGATTTGGACATGGATATGGACAAAGAGGGAGCAACATTGAGGAATGGAGAAGAATCAAAATTCTTAGATAAGAGAAGCACACAAGTAGTGGGAGCAAGCTCATGAACTTTGATTGATTGCATTTGATATGTGTATATTCATGTGCTTGCTTGCATTGTATAAGTTTTTAAATTTGATATACATGCTTGTGTGGTGTGTGTGCTAGTTGTAGAACTTGAATGATGATTTAATAACTAGCATGCATAGGATGGTAGCTAGACTTATATTTCTACACGTGGTACTAGAACCTTGCTTATATTGTTGATCTCACGGGTTTCTAGTGTCTTTATTGTCTAGCTACTCATGGTGCTAATGATGAACATAAAAGTAGAACTCCGATTGGTATCACGCTTCAAAGGTTTATTCTTTACACCTTAGCATCATTTGGTAGTAATTACTCTCCCACATTTCCAATCTATGCATATGTGTGAGCTTCAAATCAAACACTCTAGCACATATGTAGGGGAAGCTAATACTACCTATTTGGGTTTGTGGTACTTGTCCAAAATCATTTACACATGGTAAAATTGCTTGGGCAAGCAACATGAATCCAAAAGAGCTTAATTTTCATATCTTTGTAAAGTTGTCATCAATTACCAAAAAGGGGAAGATTGAAAGATCCTTGTTTGGTTTTGGTAATTGAGTGACAACCTTAGGTGGACTAATATGTACGTGTTTGAGTGAGATACACAGGTGATTAGTCCACAAGTACATCATGTGTGAGCAACCTTTGTCATGGAGGTGAAATGGCTTAGATATGTTGCAAGGCTCACACATGTGATGAAGCAACTCATTGCATATGAGACATGACATAGAGTCATGTGACTAAGGTGGAGAAGACCAAGACAGGACTTGGCATGATGGACCGGTTGCAAGCGTGAAGGGCAAGTTGGAGGCTTTAGAGCGATGGACTATGTGGCGGTGAAGCTTGAGCAAGACTTAGCGCCGATGGACGAAGGCAATGGTGAAAAGCAAGTGAGGTCAAGATCGATGAATAAATGTTTATGAAAAGCTAACACACATGCACAAGATGGTGAACACGTGGTGGTGTTGGCATATTTGTAAAGGAGGAGTTGTTGGAGTTGATTTGGATCAACTTGGTGAAGTTGGAGAACAAAAGGACAGAAAAAGAGCAAGTTTGGGTTGTCCGAAGGTCGGAAAACGCAACCAAACTTATGCCCAACACACAGCCCTTCTGGGGGGGCACCGCCCTTTTCGGTGTGCACTGGATAGCCTAGGGCAGTGGCATCGCCACCTCTTGCAGCGTGCCAATTTCAGCAGCACCACCCTTTCGTATTTTGGGCATAACTCTTAGCTCCGAACTCCGATTTCGATGATCTAGGACTTTTCAAAAAGTTAATGAAATGCTCTACAAGCTAGAAGTGGTGGGAAATGATTTGGAGAAAGTTTTGGACATCGAACTGCCTGGTGACCATGGCGGTGTGGCACTGCCTTTTTTTGAGAGGTGGAAAACTAGTCGGGGGCACCGCCACCCCTAGAGTGGTGCACCGCCCCTTATGTCCGGTGCTAGGATCTCAATGGCTAGTTTAAATTAGCCATTGCAATTCGACCATTGGAGCACCACCACCCTTGTCCGGTGCCCGCACGTTGCTGTTCGGTGACCACGTAGAAATTTGCTATTTGGCTCCAACGGTTCTATTTGGCTTGGGGGCTACAAATAGAGGTGGATCTCGGGCTTGGATGAGGTTGAGTACCTTGGGGATGTGTTGCCCTTGTGTGTGCTTGGTTTGAGAGCCCTCTAACTCACTTGTGCTTACAAGAAGTGTGAATCTATTGCGAGTGAGTGATTCTAGTGTGTTGCATTGAGAGATTGCATCAAGTGGAACTAGGTGATCGAGTTGCAAGCCGGTTGTGCTTGTTACTCTTGGAGGTTGCCACCTTCTAGATGGCTGGATGGTGGTCTCCGTCGAAGCACGCAAAGAAGATTGTGCGGTGCTCCGAAGAAGAGATTTGTGAGGGGTACCGTGCTCACCCCGCCGGAGCCACGAAGAGCAACACTAGTAGAGCATGTCATTTAACTACCCTCACTTTTGGGGTAGGTTCTTGCGGTGCCCAACATGTGGGCTTGGCGAGTGATGCCAATTAGCCGCCGAACCACCAAGTGAGCGGTCGACACAACGGGGACTAGCGTGTTGTCAAACACATGAACCTCGGGAGAAAAATCACTGTGTCATCCTTGTCTTCCCGTTGGTTTGCATTTCCCTTTACACTAGCTTGTACTTACATGTCACATATTGTGCTTGTGTAGTTGCTCTTGTAATTAGTTAGATTATGTAGCTCGCTAGTTACCTTGTTGCTTGTATAGCATAAAAGTAGCTCCCTTGTATAACTAGTTTACTTTTGTAGTAAATTAGTTATCTTGCTTAATTTGTGTAGCTAAGTAATTTGCGCTCTCTAATTTGGTTTCTGTAGCCTTTTTATTGAGCATTGCTAGTGAGCTTAGGAGCTTTGTGCTTGCTTGAAATACTTGTTGCATAGGTTTGTGTGATATTACAAGCTAGAATTGTTAGGTGAGCTTTAACTAGCCCGACACCTTTGTTGTCTAATTTGGATTTTTATAAGGTGCTTGATAACTTAGATAGAGTGGTGTAGTCTTGACTATATCGATAGTTTTAATTCCGCACTTATTTTGATTAGCCGGCGCAATTAATTTTAGAAAGAACTATTCAACCCCCTATAATCTGCCATCTCGATCCTACACTACTGTCAATGGGCCCGTCACCTACCGGTGAAAAAAATATGTCGGTAAACCTTGGAATAAATCCAGAGAAATACGATCGCCCATGTCAAGTCGAGGATTTCAACCAGGATAACGCTTACATCGACGAATTTGTAGAAAAAAACTAATAAATGATTTTGTATTGAGAACCCTAAACTATTTCCAAATATATTGTGGCCTTTTTTTAATTTAGTTATTAACGTCAAATCTTTCTAACTTTAATCATTGATTTTAAAATATTTATATATTCACAAGGACAAGACCTTACATGATTGATTGATTGTGAATGGAGAAGACACAAGGGGTGCTCATCATTTTTAAATTAACCTCAATAATCGGATGCGGATACGTAAGCTTTGAGGACTTTGTATCGAACGTGGACATATGGATCTAGTTGTCATATTGGAACCGGGTAACACATGGATGTCATGAGCTCCAAGTGGGGGGGGGGGGATGATTCGCATCGAACGCACACGCTTGGGTAGGAATCGAAACTTTGTATCACCGGATTGACGACAATGTTTAAGTCTTTTTTGGATGTAGAGATATACTTAGTACCAACAAACATATATATGTGTTGTGACGCAACGTTTAGCTCGCAATCATGCATGTGTTTTGACTCGTCCTGGAATCGAACTCTGATCCTTACTGTACCTAGACGCGTGCTACTCTAACTCATATAGGTATATGATGTTTAGAGATTTATTATTGATGTGTCATGTGTTGCAGTTCGTTTTAGGAACGGACTCTCCGAACCATACCTAAACACTTAACTCGCATAGGTATTAAGGAGAGTGACGCATCACGGAAACACTTGAAGTTCCACTTCGTTTTTAAATAGGACTTTGCACAGACACGCGAGAGATTGAGTCACTCAAATCCCTATCATATGGTTGTAAGCGACGAAGGATAAAGAAACCTTTCGCTATTTATATTAGCCAAATAAGAGTAGATAGACTCCGGGATTGAAACAAGCAATAAGCCTGGTTACTGGAACTTGGAAGATATATATAGAAGGGATATGTAGTATATTCCTGATGATTGGTAGCATTAATTCTTTTGTATGCCTTTTTACCAAAAAAAATACTTGTTTGTAAACAAAAGGAAATATATGTAGAAGGAAATGACACTAATAGTTTCTTTTGAATTTTACTATATTATATATATATATATATATATATATATATATATATATATATATATATATATATATATATATATATATATATATATAATTGTGTAGGAGCTCCCCCCTTGCTTGAAATACTTGTTGCATAGGTTTGTGTGATATTACAAGCTAGAATTGTTAGGTGAGCTTTAACTAGCCCGACACCTTTGTTGTCTAATTTGGATTTTTATAAGGTGCTTGATAACTTAGATAGAGTGGTGTAGTCTTGACTATATCGATAGTTTTAATTCCGCACTTATTTTGATTAGCCGGCGCAATTAATTTTAGAAAGAACTATTCAACCCCCTATAATCTGCCATCTCGATCCTACACTACTGTCAATGGGCCCGTCACCTACCGGTGAAAAAAATATGTCGGTAAACCTTGAAATAAATCCAGAGAAATACGATCGCCCATGTCAAGTCGAGGATTTCAACCAGGATAACGCTTACATCGACGAATTTGTAGAAAAAAACTAATAAACGATTTTGTATTGAGAACCCTAAACTATTTCCAAATATATTGTGGCCTTTTTTTAATTTAGTTATTAACGTCAAATCTTTCTAACTTTAATCATTGATTTTAAAATATTTTTATATTCACAAGGACAAGACCTTACATGATTGATTGATTGTGAATGGAGAAGACACGAGGGGTGCTCATCATTTTTAAATTAACCTCAATAATCGGATGCGGATACGTAAGCTTTGAGGACTTTGTATCGAACGTGGACATATGGATCTAGTTGTCATATTGGAACCGGGTAACACACGGATGTCATGAGCTCCAAGTGGGGGGGGGGGATGATTCGCATCGAACGCACACGCTTGGGTAGGAATCGAAACTTTGTATCACCGGATTGACGACAATGTTTAAGTCTTTTTTGGATGTAGAGATATACTTAGTACCAACAAACATATATATGTGTTGTGACGCAACGTTTAGCTCGCAATCATGCATGTGTTTTGACTCGTCCTGGAATCGAACTCTGATCCTTACTGTACCTAGACGCGTGCTACTCTAACTCATATAGGTATATGATGTTTAGAGATTTATTATTGATGTGTCATGTGTTGCAGTTCGTTTTAGGAACGGACTCTCCGAACCATACCTAAACACTTAACTCGCATAGGTATTAAGGAGAGTGACGCATCACGGAAACACTTGAAGTTCCACTTCGTTTTTAAATAGGACTTTGCACAGACACGCGAGAGATTGAGTCACTCAAATCCCTATCATATGGTTGTAAGCGACGAAGGATAAAGAAACCTTTCGCTATTTATATTAGCCAAATAAGAGTAGATAGAATCCGGGATTGAAACAAGCAATAAGCCTGGTTACTGGAACTTGGAAGATATATATAGAAGGGATATGTAGTATATTCCTGATGATTGGTAGCATTAATTCTTTTGTATGCCTTTTTACCAAAAAAAATACTTGTTTGTAAACAAAAGGAAATATATGTAGAAGGAAATGACACTAATAGTTTCTTTTGAATTTTACTATAATATATATATATATATATATATATATATATATATATATATATATATATATATATAGAATTGCGTAGGAGCTCCCCCCTTGCTTGAAATACTTGTTGCATAGGTTTGTGTGATATTACAAGCTAGAATTGTTAGGTGAGCTTTAACTAGCCCGACACCTTTGTTGTCTAATTTGGATTTTTATAAGGTGCTTGATAACTTAGATAGAGTGGTGTAGTCTTGACTATATCGATAGTTTTAATTCCGCACTTATTTTGATTAGCCGGCGCAATTAATTTTAGAAAGAACTATTCAACCCCCTATAATCTGCCATCTCGATCCTACACTACTGTCAATGGGCCCGTCACCTACCGGTGAAAAAAATATGTCGGTAAACCTTGGAATAAATCCAGAGAAATACGATCGCCCATGTCAAGTCGAGGATTTCAACCAGGATAACGCTTACATCGACGAATTTGTAGAAAAAAACTAATAAATGATTTTGTATTGAGAACCCTAAACTATTTCCAAATATATTGTGGCCTTTTTTTAATTTAGTTATTAACGTCAAATCTTTCTAACTTTAATCATTGATTTTAAAATATTTATATATTCACAAGGACAAGACCTTACATGATTGATTGATTGTGAATGGAGAAGACACGAGGGGTGCTCATCATTTTTAAATTAACCTCAATAATCGGATGCGGATACGTAAGCTTTGAGGACTTTGTATCGAACGTGGACATATGGATCTAGTTGTCATATTGGAACCGGGTAACACACGGATGTCATGAGCTCCAAGGGGGGGGGGGGGGATGATTCGCATCGAACGCACACGCTTGGGTAGGAATCGAAACTTTGTATCACCGGATTGACGACAATGTTTAAGTCTTTTTTGGATGTAGAGATATACTTAGTACCAACAAACATATATATGTGTTGTGACGCAACGTTTAGCTCGCAATCATGCATGTGTTTTGACTCGTCCTGGAATCGAACTCTGATCCTTACTGTACCTAGACGCGTGCTACTCTAACTCATATAGGTATATGATGTTTAGAGATTTATTATTGATGTGTCATGTGTTGCAGTTCGTTTTAGGAACGGACTCTCCGAACCATACCTAAACACTTAACTCGCATAGGTATTAAGGAGAGTGACGCATCACGGAAACACTTGAAGTTCCACTTCGTTTTTAAATAGGACTTTGCACAGACACGCGAGAGATTGAGTCACTCAAATCCCTATCATATGGTTGTAAGCGACGAAGGATAAAGAAACCTTTCGCTATTTATATTAGCCAAATAAGAGTAGATAGACTCCGGGATTGAAACAAGCAATAAGCCTGGTTACTGGAACTTGGAAGATATATATAGAAGGGATATGTAGTATATTCCTGATGATTGGTAGCATTAATTCTTTTGTATGCCTTTTTACCAAAAAAAATACTTGTTTGTAAACAAAAGGAAATATATGTAGAAGGAAATGACACTAATAGTTTCTTTTGAATTTTACTATATTATATATATATATATATATATATATATATATATATATATAGAATTGTGTAGGAGCTCCCCCCTTGCTTGAAATACTTGTTGCATAGGTTTGTGTGATATTACAAGCTAGAATTGTTAGGTGAGCTTTAATTAGCCCGACACCTTTGTTGTCTAATTTGGATTTTTATAAGGTGCTTGATAACTTAGATAGAGTGGTGTAGTCTTGACTATATCGATAGTTTTAATTCCGCACTTATTTTGATTAGCC